>NW_027130828.1:2342500-2627500 GCF_026122565.2 Emydura macquarii macquarii
AAGGAGCAATAGCGCTTGAGTTACTCCATTTTCAGGCTTGCTGTCTTCTCTCAGAGGAAGGGGGCAATAGCTCCAACCTGACGTGGGGGAGAAGGGTGGGGCCCCTAGACCGTTCTATTTCCCCTTCCCATCCCCCTCCTGAGAAAAACTTAACACCTCCTTGGCTACCCTATCATGCATAACTGTCTCTACTTAAATGTAAGCTCTCTGCAGCAGACACTGTCTTTGTTCTGTGTTTATACAGCATCTAGCCCAGTGGGGTCCTACTTCATGACTAGAACTCTTAGGTGCTACTACAATATAAATAAATACTGCTCAGTATCTTAACTTGATTTTAAATACATATGTATATATTACATTTTTAAAAACTACATTAAAAGAATGTTAAGGTTGCTAAATCATGCATTGAAGTTGGGAAATGCCAGAAATAAGGTTCATTGCAACCTTGATTAGCCCCCTTGTGCATATGAGTTATGATGATCCTTCCCAATGTTACACAGGAAATATGTTGGCAGAGCCAGGAACGGAACTCTGGTCAACGAAGTTCCAGTCCAGCTTTTTTAAAGAGAAGATAATATTCCTCTGCCTCACTCACTGTCTGTCATGTTGAATAAAAAGTATTTGATCATCTAAATAGAGACTATATCATAAATAAGCTTGTCAGAATTGGACTTTTATTTTTATAAGTTCAGTGAATAATATTGATGTTTAAGTATTTTTATTGATTCAAATTTTGTGGGCATGAGGGATCAGACCATACCTGTTTAATGACCATACATTTTGTGATTCAAAAAGTTAAAGCAGAAATTGTCAACATCACATATCAAAATATAGAAAATAAATACCCTTAAATCAAACTCTAAGCTCTGAAGCAGTGTTTCTCCTACCTTGCCCATCTGTAAATTTCAGTTATTGTCAAGGGAAATATTTTTTCCTTGGCTTGTGTGTGTATGGTGAAATAAACGTTTACCAGTATTCAGCAACAAAAATCTAATCCTTCCAAGCTAGACCATAATGCATAAGAACGGCCATACTTGGGTCAGACCGGTGGTCCATCTAGTCCAGTATCCTGTCTTCCAACAGTGGCCAATGCCAGGTGCTTCAGAGGGAATGAACAGAACAGATGATCATCAAGTGATCTATCCCCTGTCATCCATTCCCAACGTCTGGCAAACAGAGGCTAGGGACACTGCAGAGCATGGTTTTGGATCCCTGCCCATCCTGGCTAATAGCCATTGATGGACCTAGCCTCCATGAACTTATCTAGTTCTTTTTGAACCCTGCCTTCACAACATTCTCTGGCAAAGAGTTCCACAGGTTGACTTTGCGTTGTGTGAAGAAATACTTCCTTTTGTTCATTTTAAACCTGCTGTTTACTAATTTCATAGGGTGACTCCTAGTTCTTGTGTTATGAGAAGTCAATAACACTTCCTTGTTTACTTTCTCCACACCAGTCATGATTTTATAGACCTCTATGATATCCCCCCTTAGTCGTCTCTTTTCCAAGCTAAAAAGTCCCAGTTTTGTTAATCTCTCTTCATACGGAAGCTGTTCCATACCCCAATCATTTCTGTTGCTCTTTTCTGTACCTTTTCCATTTCTAATATATCTTTTTTGAGATGGGCGACCAGATCTGCACGCAGTATTCAAGATGCGGGCGTACCATGGATTTATAAAGAGGCAATAGGGTATTTTTAAATCTAGCTCTGCATATGCATCTAGCTCTGCATGAGCAACCTTCACTGTGTCACTTCCTAACCTGAATGTTTGATTGGCACTCAGCCCAGCACACTTTCCTCTACACAAAGGGGCTAACTGTAGCTGCTGCTAATGCTTTTGCTTGTCTTCCCCATCCAGCATTCTAGTTCCATGCCTCGGAGCTGGCTCAGTGCGCTTGTCATGTCTGAGCACTCCATAGAGTGAGACAGGAGCCTGCTTAGTGGAATGTCACAGATGTTGGCAGTGAGCCTCTAACAAAATCTGCTGAGCATCTGCAAAAAGCAGCTTTCAGAGGCTTATATCTTGGTCAACTTTGGGCGGGAGAACAAATTTTCATGGGGAGAACAAAAGGCAACAAGGACTATCCTCCCAACAAATTAAAAGTTCCTCTTTCAAACCCTGCGGGAGCTAGAGTTCTTCAAAGAAACAGTCGGAAATACTATAGCTCTGGCAAAACAACCTATTTTTCACCAGCATTGTGCTCAGAAACTGCTGAGCCATTTGGTTGAAATTAAAAAAACAAAACAAAGCAGCTTGAGGCAGAGATCAAGCATGGAAAATTTCATTCCAAACAGTTTGGTTACAGGAATAAGCAGCTGGGAACTGGTTTATAATAGAGAGTTTTAGGCAATCTTAACTATAGGCATCACTCCTAGCTCTGCAAATCGTTTATGGCCATTAGTCTAACCGTTTCAGAGTGACAGGCTCATGTTTGTCCACCATTGCCCAGCTATCAGCTCCTGCTCCGCGATCTCACCAGTTGGAGCTGAGGGGCTCCAGTCAGTTACCAAACACGCCCATAGCCAGGTGTTCTCCAGTGGGAAGTTGCACTCAGTGCCACACATTGCATCTCCATCCCACTGTGCACGTCCAAGAGAAAATGGTTATTCTGCTAGTAACACTTTGAAAGGTGTTAAGGGTGACTTGGTTACAGCCTAGAAGTGTCCACCTGGGCAACAAATATTTAATAATGGGCTCTTCAATCTAGCAGAGAAAGGTACCACAGATCCAATGGCTGGAATCTGAAGCTAGACAAATTCAGAGTGGAAAAAAGCAATAGATATTTAATAGTGAAAGTAATTAATCATTGTAACAATTTGCCAAGCGTGGTGATGGATTCTCCATCACTGACACTTTTTAAATCAAGAATGAATATTTTTCTAAAAAATGTACCCGAGGAGTTACTTGGGGGAAGTTCTCTGTCCTGTGTTAGACCAGAGGTCAGACTGGATGATCCCAACAGGCCTGCTGGCCTTGGGATCTGGGGGGGGGGAAAGAAGCTAAATCAAACAAGCAGCTTTTAAGTTGATCTTTAAAATGTGACTCTGATATTGTAGCACTATATATTCTGAGTAAAAAAGAACCAAATTCCACAGCTAAGGAGCATGGTATGTGACTGCCTGTGGTGGGATATAGTCAGTACATGTGGAATGCTTAAAGGCCATTTGAAGATGGAAGGAGAGGAGTTGAGCACCTGCCAATGAAATGAGAAAGGATGGAATTTTGAAAAGATCAAACTCATAAATAACTAACCTGAACCAGTTGCACTCACTTACTATGGCGTTAATAGGTGCTGAAAAGCCCCGCTGCTGAATTCTGTGCCTACTGGAGTTGCTGAATTACAACAGCTGGAAGCTGCATAATGAGGGATTTACAGGAGCCAAATTGGGATACATGGCAAATGATTTTTCCCCCTGTAACATACTCAGGAGTGGCTGTGACAAATAGGGCTTCAGGAGTTAGTTTGAAAATCATTTGTTTCTAAGGGCTAGACTGTGGGAACAGTGGTTATGGTTCAGCCATGTTTGATACTCATGTACCACATTGTTCTTCCCTGATTTTTAGGAAAGGGGCCATCAAACAGGCTCAGTTGGACGCCCAGAAATGTAAGTAGTTCAAAAAACAGGGCAAAATCCATCTTTCATTTGTTTTTCCATTCATTTACTAAAATTGAGTGAGCGGGTTTATAGGGCCAATATCTTCTTGTAATATGTAAACACCTTAAAGGGAAGCATAAAGATTGAGACTGAGAGAATTGATTTGAATGAAGCAGGAGCAACAGAATGATTAGATGCTGCTGGGACCTTTTAAAAAAATGAAATGCATTCATTAAAAATGAGATGCGCTGTTCCTTAGTGACCGGCGTTGGGCTCAGGAAGTGCTGGCAGTACCCACCGTAGGGAGATCAAAATCATGAGGGACGGTTGCTTTGGGTGCTGATAGAATCTGTGTATAAGTGAAGTTTGGTGGCTGGTTTCCTGTGCACATGGGTAAGCTGATTATCAAGAAGAAATTGAAGGAACTAAACCCATGCAGAGTTACAGTATGTTCCCGGTGGGAAACGTTTAAAAATGCACCTAGTCAGGTGGACATTCCTGATTCTGAAAGCAGGTGTGTGTGCATCCGTCCATCCTGTTATCCTTCATCCTTGGAGTTGCTCTTCCTGAGGTGGAAGTGTGGTCACTGAAACATACTTGCTTGCTTTTATGTACAATGAAATGTCAAATAATTTCTTTATTCCCTATAAACACTATATAGAAAATAAATTTCACTTGCACCTATTTCTAATTCCAATTGAGCCACTCCCATCTCAGTCTTTAATTTCAGGGTTTAGCAACACAGTGGAAGAGATTGGGACTCTTATGTGGAATACAGTCTTCTCCTTACAGGAGACCAGATTTCTCTAATTGAGTTAAAAGAGGTTGATGTGGTTAAATGATAATGTGAAAACGATAACAGTTTAAACATACTCCATTTTAACTCCATACTTCCCCTCGGAACATGCTTGAATAACTATTTTCTAAATTCAGTTTTGTGTATAACAAGAAAAAATGGTAATGGTTAAAAATACATTGTGTACATGATTTGCATGGGATAAGAGTTAAAGCATGTTTGGTGATGGTAGGGATCTTTTGCAGAAAAAGCCTTTACGTACAATTTGATAGAATTGTTTTAAGTACAACTGACTTCTAATGTGAAGCAAGATTTAGGTCTAATGGTGTAGATAGGAGATAATGAGAATACATCTAGGTTAACAGAGTCAGTTGCTTTAGCCATCATTTACTTTATTTTCCTTTCAGTTTGACATCTCTGTCTGGGAAAATTACTATGTGCCCACTGCAATCCTTCATGAGCTATGCATCAGCCCTATTCTGTCTCAGTGGGAATGTTACAGTCTTAAGATACCAAATTTAATATGACAGCTCCTATTGCTGGGAGTAGTACAATTTACATTTTTTTCATCCAAAAGCCTCTCATTAAGATTTGTAAAGGGAATAGAAAAATCCAGTCATTGTGTCTTAACCTTATCATCATTTGTATAATAATGTTCATTTGGATTCGTGCGCGTGTGTGTGAGAGAGAGAGAGAGTGATACTCCTGGGGTAGAATAGAGAGACAACCACATCTTTCTGGCTGTCTCTCACACCTGCCTGAACAAAACACAAGCTATACTGATACATGTTTATATTGTAGAGATCAGTGCTTGTCTGTCGGCCACATTTTCTCTGCTTTTGCTTTCTGATCCATGTCAATTGACTTAGAGCAAAGCTTTCCATGTGAAAGTCCAATTTGGCTTCTGTCTGCCACCTCCAACTGATTCACACTGATTTATTTCTGCCAAATGGAAACCTGAGCATTGAAGCAAGCCTGTCATGCTTGCCAAGTTGCCCACGCCATCCCAGGTCCAGGCTTCTGCGTACACTGGGTGCCCTGTGCACAGTAGCACTGCTGTTTGACTCAGCCTGTTCTTTATGGCTTTTCCTCTCTTCACCCAACTGCTATTCTCGTTCACTAATGATGAACTAACTGGGTAGTACTGCTGCCCTGGTTGTTGCCCAGCCCCCCTCCGAGGTATTGTACTAGCTGTAGGATAAGGAAAAGACACAGCATCATATTTAAATTGATGTGCTAATGCTCCCCAGTGTTGTGCCCTGAGTATGCATGAGAATCTGAAATCCGCTTGCCATCATTGCGAGGACTAATCTCTTCTAAACTTGTGTTTTCCTCCAAGCTCTGGACAGGTATTTGCATTTTCCTACTGTGTGGCATATTTCCTGTTAATACCCCATATCGAGCAGAATGTTTAAATGAGAATTGAGATAAAATTGGAAATGAAACATGGGTCTTGGAGGTAATACAATATCCTTGTACCACATTAGTAAGGAAATATGTCACTCAAGCCTTTGATCTCAGCTCTCTTCTTTATTAACTACAGCTAAAAGAAACATGAATGGGGTCATAGGAAGCCATGATGTCTTTCATTTTGACACTGAAGTATGGTGGTTTAAATTCTGCTGTGATTTTGCATGTGGAATAAAAAACATTGCATTTTTGTGACAGGGTTAGGGCATTGTAGTGAAGGACAGTTATTGCAATTTAAAATATACATATTCCAGAATCCAAACAGCAATTTATTTGACAAACCCTTTTATAATTTTTTGTTAAATTAATGTATTTGGTAAATGGGGCACTTCTGTGGGGGTTCTTTTTAAAGCATCTTAAACTTTGCTCTGTATTTCTTCCTCTTTCTCACCACCAGATCATATTAGAATTCCTGGTCTTGATCTCTTCTGAAATCATCTACATTGAGATTAAATGCTTTGTTTGTTATGGTTGCAAATGGGACTCCTGGAAAGTCTAGATTTAACATGTTACTGAAGATTTCAGGCCTGGGGGTGAAAGGAAAAGCTCCAGTACTAGCTGGTAATGAATCACTTACCACAATCTGTTGTTGTGTTATCTCTTGGAGAATGAAACCATGAGGAACCTGGCACTTGGTTTACTGTGGTCTGGGAGACTGTGCGGGAGGGGACAATATCAGTGCACTTAAAAATCCTTCACTACTCATCTCAACTCCTTCCTTTGGATTATTTGGGAAGGAAGTTATGGGTTATAGTGTTATCATGGTGCTGGAGTCTGCTGATGTTAATATGATGCAATCTCTTTTGCCACTTTTTAGGTCATTTATTTATTAGTGGGTAGCAGATGGCAGGGCTAAGGGAATATCCAAGTCTGAGTAGGTGGTACCTAGCAGGGGAAGTGGGGCGGAGCAGATAGTGCGTCTCGTTGACCTATTTCTTCCTTGTATGTTTTTTTATTTGATTTTTTGCAAGAAGCAACTTTGGCACTCCCATCTCAGATCCTTGTGTGATGCTTAAGTCTCCAGTGAAAGTCTCTGTCAGTTCCTTACAAGAGACCACATGTTTTATATATCTATATCTAATCTAGCCATGCCTTTCTTATGGGGTGATAATGTTACAGAATAATGCTATGGCAACCCAAGGACATTGTGCTGCACAGGTTTCAAACTATTAGCCGCACATGCTTTCTTGTTTATTTTCTGAAAGGTCTTCCATGTCAATGCACCTCTGCTAAAATCTTCTCCTTGAATATTTAATTTGAAATTGGGCCATTTCTGAGATTGAGCTGGAATGTTTTTCCTAAGCACATTTCAGCCATATTCTGTAGAAGCAGTGGACTCTCACTGATGCGAAGGGCTGCCTTTGTGCTGTCAGGAGTATGCTCTGTGTGTGTGTATGTCATGAGCTTCTCAAGTCTCTGCTCTGTAGGTTTATGGTGACCTAATTTGTGGTGTTTTAGGTATGGGGTGTGACGATGGAGGCATGCATATCTGTTTCAGTAAGGAAGATTTCAAATCATTTATTTTTCAAGCAGACATGCCATTTTCTGACTACAAAGTGTTGTTTCTCTTCCAGATGACCGGGTTGATCAGCGAACCTGCCTTATCTGTGGAGACAGAGCTACAGGACTGCACTATGGTATCATCTCCTGTGAAGGCTGCAAAGGGTTTTTCAAAAGGAGCATTTGCAACAAGCGGGTTTACAGATGCAGTCGAGACAAGAACTGTGTCATGTCACGCAAACAGCGAAACAGATGCCAGTATTGTAGGCTGCTCAAGTGCCTCCAGATGGGGATGAATAGGAAAGGTAAAGAGAACTAAGTTTTTAATTGTCGAGTGTGCACACACAGGGCAAAACATTGCAGCCAGTTCTTCTCTGAGACAAAAGCCACCTCTTTCTGTGGAGGGTGGGTAGAAAGATTTTTCTTTTATTGGTTGAGTTTTTAATATCTTCAGAACATAACCTTTTGACTTTCTTCAAAGAGTCATTTAAAAACTAAAAAGAATCCCTCTCTCTGCCCCAGTGAGGGGACTGGATGGCCCCTTCACTCAATTTTGTTTTGGTACAAAAGACTGTATTGGTTGAGTTTACTAACAGTATTTGCTGTGCTTTTGGAATCTGTGCTGGACGTGGACAGTGTTCTACGTATTGGGCACTTGTCAAACTACTAATCCACACTTTTGTATCCTTTTGTCATTGCTAGTGACACTACACAGGTATGATTGAGGAGGTGCTTTCATTTTAAACCCCCGTTTTCAGGGGGTTTATAATGTTCCCCAAATTACCTTTCTGGGCTGAAAGTTTTCAAACCTGTTCTCATTTTAGAAGTAAACTTTTTGAGAGAATTTTATTGTGTTTGACTGCTCAAAAGGTGAGACACTTGTGATGGCCTATTAACAGAAAAAAAACCACCGACGTGCTTTTGTGTTATATAGGTAGGGAAGGCTATTCCAGCTCTGGCAATGAACTTCCTTCCTATTTCAATGTCCTTTGTACTTTCTGTGCGAATACAGTACTTATCTCCTGCCTTAAATCTTAGGAAAGAAAGGCTAGTGTAGACAAGGCTTGTATGTGCTTGCTCCAAAACAGTTCTGTCAAAACACTGTGGGGTTGCAATGGGGGGGAAAAATTGAGCTGTTGCCATTTTAAAAATGGGCTTTAAAATTGTTTCTGATGATCAGCTACTCAGTGAGGATAACACTATTCTCCAGCATGTTGTCTTTTGCCTTTGAAGTATGTGCCGGCAAGTTTATGTCATGGTAAGGGAAACAATGCTTGTGCCTCCAGTACTAGAATTAGAAAAGTAACTTTTGCTAAGTTTGATTTTTAAAACTTAACCAAACATGATGTTCTAGCAAGGCCAAAAGTTTTTGGAAAGGGTAGAGGAAGGGATGTTTGCTACACTTACCATTTGCTGGATTACTCCTCCTTGAAACAGCTTTAGGGATTTTTAAAAGCGTTATTTAAAGACAACAAAAAGGCCTTGAATTTTAGGGCCAGTAAAAGATTTCACAGACATCAGGAGTGCCTGGCTTTTTAATAACAGGCCATAGTTAGATCATTCCCTAATCATGCCCCCAAGAATTTGACCTTTTATGCTTAAAACTTCCTTCATGTGGTGGTTTTTGTAGCATAATAGTTGATGAATAGAGTCTGCCTCTTTCCTGCCAGGTACAATTTCACCAAGGAGAGTGATGCAAAGTAGGAGCTGTGCACTTTTTAATTTGGGAACTACTATTATATAATCTCACATAGCTAAATTGAAAACCTGTATCATTAGCTTCTGTTTAGTCTGAGATGGTTGCCCCTTTACTACCGAGGAGAAAATGCATTTGTTTTAGCTCATGTGTTTACTGCATTTGGATCCTATAGCTATTAAAATCATTGTGGCATAGCCACAGAAATGACAGTCCAAAAACTGACTCATGGCATCCGTGGGGGGAAAGGAGTTATGGGCAACAGTATAATAATGGAATATTCATTTTAGACTGTCTATGAAAAGATCTGAAGTAAATCTTTGTTATACTTCCTTTCAGCTGAACACTGACAGAAATAACTGCACTCAAGTGCTATGCAGCATCAGATATGTTTGTCATTTTACTCAGGACTAGATAGCAAATGGGATGACTGGTACGGTTAACTGGGCCATGCAGTGTTTTGTAATCTGAAGCACATATTATGCTGTCTTTTAATTTAAATAGAAAAGTGCTCTTAGAAAGAAGTTTTGATGTGGTTAATTAGCCCATCAAATCCCTGTTTTCACTTAATGGGATTGTTTTTACTCTTCCCTGGAATAAAGAACTGATTTTTAAACTTCCTAGTTTGATTTCAGCATTTGTTTTCACTAACACATACCAACATTTTGACCATTTAAATGTTGGCAATGTGGCCTCAAGTTTTAAAAGCAGAGATTTTTTTTAGCTTAGCAACAACAAACAGGAAATGGAGTAGAACTAGGTGAAGCTGTAATATAGTAATTGTTCAGGCTCACTCCTTTGATATGTATAGCGGGTATTAGGCTTCAGAAGGGAGTGAGCTGTCATTGTGGGAAAGGCTGCTTCCTGGATCCTGAAGCAGAAATTTCATGTCTTTTAAACTCAGCTATTAATTCTCCTAAGACTTTATCACTGATGTGAAAACCACTCACCAAGCTCATTCTTAGATGTTCTTACAGAATATGCTATACATTCACTAAACCCAGGTCTCCACAAATACTTTTCTGTAGTGAAATTCCTATTACAGTAAATTTTGACCATTTGTGCTCATAAAAGATCCCAGGGCATATGGCTCAGTAGGCGCAAGTGTTAGTCCTGGCTAAATTTTAACTTGGAGAATTATTTTCTGAGTGACCAAAACTCCCCAGGGTCGGAGAAATGGTCAGCTTATTCTCCTGGTTGGCCTGCTTTGCCTCCCCCCTTCTCAGAGGTTAGAAGCGCATGCCACACCATAAATATACCACCTTCCCCTAGCAGTTGTCAGACATCATCAAAACCATGCAGTAATCTGTTCTTTGAATATTGACTCTCCAAATTTTAAACCTCCATTGTTCCTTGATTGGCCGATAGGGGATCATTGTGAAGTGATGCAAGCCTCATTCCTCCTAGCTCCCCTTTTCCTTGGCTCACTTCATCCCAAGTCTCTGCCATGCAATGGGATTTTGTCTCAGTTTTCAGGGGACCCAGGAGCCCGCTGAGTTCCTGGAATCCTTTCATCTGCCTTTGTACATCCAAGGTGTGACTGGGCTGTTGTTTCCCATTTTATATGCTGGAGGGTTACAGAGACCAAGTGTGGTTAGGGAGCATTTGCCTGTGTTGTAAATTATCTAATGTAAACTTATCATTTATGGTCTCATAAGGATTTTATATATGAAAATATTTTTCATAGAATTTTCAAGAATTTGTGGTTTTATTCCTGGTTTTGAAAGCGTCTAAACAAACCAAAAAAAATCCTAACCAAGTTTGACTTGTAGTAAGGTCTTCAGAAAGAGTCAAAATCCGAAGCACTTTGATCATGGTCCATGTGGCTATCTGTGCTATTGCATAGACTTATTCCATTCCCTTGATGATTTTTTTTCCCTTTTTCAGTTTAATAATTGGATTTTCTCATTTATTTTCTGCCTTGTAACTGTGATCTCTGTAACAGGCATGTCTTCTATTTAGATACTCTTTCCACTCATTAGATTCTGGACAGAGTTATTTATATAGACAAAAGGTTTTCCTATTGTGGCATTATGTAGGCATAGTTGCCTTCATTTGTGATCTGCAAAAAGGTGCTGATAGATGTCCTTTATGTTTTATTCTTAATGGCAAGTTGCAATATTTGAAGTCATTAGCTGCTACTCATTTAGAAGGAAACAGTGACATCTTCTGGCCACTGCTCAGGCATACCAGATTGAAATACAGACTGTAGGAACAGTTGCAGTTTTCCTTTCTCTCCTTTCTTCTCCAGGGAAACTATTATAAATTAAACTAATCTCATTAAAGGGCAGAGTCAAATAACCATGGCTTTCTCTGCAGATGAAAACCAGATGTGCTCTTAGAATGGTGTAAAGAGGGTCACTGGTAACATTATTTGTAGCTGTTTACAAATGCTCCAATGCTAGATGGTTTTTCAGATGCATGTTTAAATAAATAAATAACTGGAGAGAGGAGGTTATTTCAAATAAACCCCCAAAACTCAAAGCAAAATTTGGGGGAGACCAGAGGGAAGAGACCCAAATAGGCAAAAGCTAAACAAACTAGTTTTCATCAAACAGAAACCCCCCATGTGGCCCAACTCTACTGATAAATCCTCCTTAGGCAATGATAGGGCAGGTCCTACTAGCACTGGAACAAGTGCATGACATCAAGTCAGGAAGACCTGTGTAACTTATAAAATCACCTTGTTGAAATAAAAGTGTGGCTTAGCTGTGTTATAATATAGCTTTTAGATTGACAGGAAAAGGTTGCTCATCATTTTACTCCTGGTAAAAGCATAATTCCTTAATATTTTTTTTTGTCCTCACTGGCCAGAAAACAAGTTATAACATGATTGCACCACACATCTATTTCACAACTATGTTTAAATATTTATTTTGTAGACAGGCCCCATGGCATTCAACTTACAGGGATCCAATTTGCCATTTCTCTTTTGAAGAGCCTTTGACAGTCTTCCTGGTGACGAAGACAGGTAGAACAGGAATGCTTGGAGAGTAGCCTGCTTTAGCACCAGGCCTTTTCTAGCATGTGAGGCATGAAAGAAATGTTACACAGATTAACAGAACTGTCACCAACATCTGAACTATAACCTAACATCACTTCTACTGGTGTAGACTAGTTACAGAACTGGGAACACTTCACAAGGGGTAACAACAGTATCTTCTAAAAAATCCCACTTAAAAACATACTAAATAAATGAAGTTTCCAACCATGATCAAAAACATTGAGGCAGGCAAAACACCTTGTAATTACTATTGCGTAAGAAAAGGGGGAGTCCAAAATAAGGGTGCCAAACAGCAAAAAGGACTGCTGTTGCCAGACGTGCATCATCTCTGCAGATCTCTGAATAAGGTGTTATCGATAAGTACAAAGTGCAAGGGCATGATCTAGCAGCTCTTGTAAGTTAAAATATCTCTTGTTTAAACGAAGAACAAATGCAAAGGTTTGAAAATGAATGAAATATGTTCAGATCATGTAAATCTGGCAGTCAGGTTCTGCGCCAGCTGAAAGGTATGCAGCACTCCGTCAGACAGAGCAGCCACTGAAGCTCCATAATTACCTAGCTGTGAGCTGACACGAGCATGGATAACCATTTCAAGAGCTGACACAGAAATGGCTGCAGCCTGGCAATAGTCCTGTGATCGTAGAGATGATGTAACGTTTGAACGTCAGTGCTTCTCAGAAACGTGAAAAGGTCGAACAATACCACAGAGTGCTTTTCAGGTGAAGCAGACACAATTTTAATGAAGAACTCTCTGCTTAAATCACAACGAACTCCTAGGACTGTGCATCCTCTCTGAGCATGGTGACTGCACAGTGTTGGCCTGACAGAAAAGAATACAGATAATGGTATTTTACCTAACCTCAGAGTGCTGAAAAATATATCACCAGTGTCCTAAAGAAATACCAAGTAGTGCGGGGCTTGCACCAGCTAGAGCCCTGATCTGGGTGACCCCTTTTCTCTGAGAACCAGATAAGTAAACACAAAGAAAAGAAAATCCAGCTTATTGACCGAGTGTTCAGGGTAAGCATTACAATTCAGTGCTTCGGGTGGACAGAGTAGGTTGAAGAGTACAGGAGTTTATAAGAGGTGTTTGTTCATTTAGCGACTGTAGTTGCTTTTCTGGTTCCACATGCATATTTTGAAGGATGGCTGGCAGCTTGTCATACTAGTTCAGCAGGGAGGTGGGCACTGCTGGAGTGACACCACATGCTGTAAAACACAGACCCCATGTAAGTGATGCTAGCTCCCAGGCATCCTTCAGGCATTCTCTATTTCATTAATTCAGCCTGGTTATATGGGGCTGTGGATGGAATCTTCTCCCTCTTTTGGCTAATGAGCAATGCTGCTTCTGCCCTCTGACTTGCCGGCCAGACTGTAGCCTGCCAGACCAGAGTGATGCTGTTTTTCTCTATACAGCTATTGCTGTGGTGGCTTCTCCTTTGCCTTGTGGTTCAAGCTGCAGGTCAGCCTCTCAAGCCTCAGGAGGGCTTCGACAGCACAAGCTGGGTCCCGAGCCTCAACTTCCACACTGCTGTTCTTCGCTCACTAGCTCAAGCCCTGCTAGTGCGAGTCTCTGCCCTGGCTGTGAGGCCTGCTCCCAGCTGCAGGGTAAACATACCTTGAAGACATCTCACCTGCAAAGTTCCTTGATGAATGAAAATGTTGGAAACCTCTGATTATACAGCAACGGGCTAAAGGAAGTCTCTAGGCGTCTCTGGGACTATGGGACACGGGCTGAAATTTGTCCTTTGATTTGTTTTTTTACTCCTGCCCCCTTAGTGTGCACTGCCGCATGAGTCATTCCTCAGCCCTGCTGCAGAGACCCGGGGGGGAAGGAGGGTTACCACTCTGCAGCTGCGATGAGTCTCCTTCCACATCCAGCTGTGTCTACAGTGGGTGGCCAGGAAAGGGATGTAACCTATGGGCTTGTTCTCAGGATAACCAGGACTGAAAATCACCTTGTTTACCCCCCTGCCTCCAGCATGAGAGTCTTACTTCTGCTCAGCTGGGTGTCAACTCCCTTACAGCACCAGCCTGTTAGTCACTCAAGAACTCTCCTCTGGGCTGTGCCAGTCCTTACTGTGCCTTGCGGGTTAACAATATGCACAGCCCAGTCTTAGAGTCCCTTTGACGCATTTCCCTGTAGTGGTCAGCCCCTTATCTGCTGAGCACTCACAGAAATACCAGATCTGCTGTCCCCAAAGGAACAGTGTAAACCAGAGGTGTAGTTTGACTTCTATATTTGGGGGGGGCAGCTCCAGGCAGGCCAATGGGGCCACGCATGGTGGGGCAAGTTCTGCATCTGCTCGAGGTTGGCAGTTTGGGGGAGAGGGCAATACCCCTCATCCTCTACACCCAGGGCATGCACACCAGCTTGTATGAGTCAACTCAGGATAAACACCTTGCTGAATATCACAGCACTGAGATATATTCATAGTGAAAACAAGAAATTTATTATCAAAGATTCAAGTGATAGTAAGTATCAATCTTGGAAACAGATGTTGGTTACATATAAAACAAAACTGTAACATGCTTTCTAGAGACTAAAGTTAACGAACAGGCTAACTTCCTACCTAAAAAGCTTTAGCTTACCCCTAAAGTCCCTTGCAATGTTTCACCCAAGACTGGCTGAGATCCAATTTTCAAGAATGTAAATGCACTGCCCATTTGCTTCCTCGGTGCAGGATAGAGGGGTGTCCTTTCTTTGCCTTCTCCTTTTACTCTCAAAAATGTTCTTGTCTGTCCTCAGAGACAGGATAACCACCTGTGGCTTTTTTCCTGTGGGCTGCTTCCCTGTTGATTTCACATCTCTGTTGAAGTAGAGTGTACATATCAGAATCAGGGCATTCCTGGAACCTCCTTGCCAGATGGCATTAACAGATTATTGGATCACAACCTCACAAATTTATGAGGGGCTGCAGCTGGAAAAATAAGCAGCAGGAGCAGCTGAAATCCTTGGGGCATAATGGTCTTTTTTTCCCCATGCAGAATTTCCTTGCTAATAGAGAAAAGTGGGGTTGTGGGAGAATAGAGAGAATGCCAAATAGAGATGGAACTACCTCTACATTGAATGCAATTGAGACTTTCTAGAAACTGTTTGAGAGCCTTTAAGAAATGCAGCCTCACTATATAGAAACCTTTGAAAGGACTTCCTCTTTCGACCCCTCCAGAGTAGTCTTTTGGAACAAAACTGCTTACCTAGTCTAGCAGCCAGGGTTTAAAGTCACTGTTCACATACAGACAACGTGTACAGTGTGTGCTTTCCATGCGCTGTGGTGGCTTGAGGAGACCTGCACCTGTGCAGCAGTGGGGATGGAAACCAGCAATAAAAGCCTCTTGTCTTCATAGAGTTGGAGGGGACCTCAGGAGGTCATCTAGTCCAACCCTCTGCTCAGAGCAGGACTAACCTCAGCTAAATTCATGTGCTGTCTGCTGCCTAAACACTTAGAGGTACTTGGTTAACACTCTGACAGGAGCCTGGTTTAATCCAGAAGGGTGTTTGCTGTTGGTTTTGTGGCACCGTGTACATACAAGTGCTAATGAGGGGGTACACTCCCTGCTGTGGAAAACATTGCCTCTTCAACCCGTTATCACTAGTGCTATGGTGGGGAGCTTTCCCTTATCTCCTGAGATTTCAGGATGTTGATGATACAGTTCTTGTCATTCCTACATCACCTTTCATCCAAGGATCTGCAGTGGCTATGTAAATATTACTTAAACCTCCCATTGCCACTGTCAGCCAAGTCAGTATTTTTGTGTCCATTGTAAGTGGGAATCACAATGCACACTACATCGCCTCTCCCTTTCCCCTGGGAAAAAGAGACTTGAGCTGTCCGATTCAACATCTTTGTGGACAGCAGGCAATTGCCTTCAGGCCCGTGTTTTCTGTGTAATAGCTCTCCAGAGTACCACAGAATGGTGGTGGTGCTAACCAGCTTTTGGCTGTTTCCTTTCAGCAATCAGAGAAGATGGCATGCCAGGAGGCAGGAACAAAAGTATTGGACCTGTCCAGGTGAGCATATTTTCACTTTCCCCAATGCAGTGCTCTTCAGCTTCTGTACTGCTTATTAGCCTTTAATCACATAACACCCAAGCATATTTGTACAAGGACAGGATCATCCTACCTCTGTAATGGGGAAGATGAACCAGTCATTAAGGCTATATCTACACAGGAGACCCTACAGTGGCACCGCTGTAAGTCTCCCATGTAGCCGCTCGATGCTGATTGGGAGAGAGCTCACCTGCCTGCATAATTAAACCACTCTCAACAAGCAGCAGTAACGATGACATAGCGCTGTCCACACCGGCGCTTCTATCGATGAAACAGGTTGGTCAGGGGTGTGCTTTTTTCACACCCCTGACCAAGAAAAGTTTTACTGACAAAAGTACTAGTGTAGACATAGCTTAAGTCTTCGAAGGGGAGGAAACATGACTATCCTGCAGGGGAGGCTGCGCACACTCAGTGCCTCCATGGACTTCATTGCTGCCCCTCCTTGCCGCGTGAGGCAGAGTCATGGACAACTCACCTGAGGAAGGGGTGGAATTGGGTGGCTATGTAGGTGTTTCAGGACTGCCTTGAATGTGCGGGATATTTCTCTTTAGGATCTGTGTTGGCTTTTTTGCAGAGTCCAGTGAGGCTACTTAGCATCTCCAAGGTCTGTGCCGTGGAAGCAGCCAGGCCCAGGATTTAGGCCTCAATTAATTTGGTGACAATCTTCCAGCCAGCCCTGTGTCATTAAGGATGCATGCCATTGAGGGAGCAGATTTGTAAATAAAGCCCTGATCTTGCCAGACTCCAGAGAGACATGAAACACCCCTCCCACCCCCACCCCCAATGGATTATCAACTGGCTACACAAATAAAATGGCAATCTCTAAACTTGATCAGACTGTAGGAAACATTCTGTCCTTCGTAAGTCAGCACTAGCACTTCAATCCCTGCAAAGCTCCCAGTAAATCTTGCGGTGTCCATACCACAATTTCTTAAGTTGTTGCAAGTGGGGCACCCAGTAAATGTCTTTCTGATTGATGGGGCTGTATGTCTGGAGATGTCTTGTAAAATGCTAGTAATTTGGTACAATAGCTTCTGCTGAACAAGTGAGAAATGATTGCCATTTTCCAGCCTGTAGCAAGAAAAGCTGTCTTAAAAAATACTATTTATTTTAATAAAACAGATATAGTATAGGAACAGTCTTGCATGATACTGTCCATGTCTGTGCATCTATGAAAATCTCTACTCACTCCAGCACAAAACTAGAATGGATGGGCGGGAAAGGAAATATGAGCTGTATACAAAAAAGAGAGAAATATCTGAATAATACTGATCCCAACCCTGCTGCTGGTTCTGCTGTATCTAGAACATTAATTCCAAATTTCACTGCATGACACAAGTTCACCTGTCTGATTTAACTGCATATTTATGTAGGGAAATGCTGTGAGCTATGAGGGAGCAAAATGGTCCAGATCTACTAATTGCTCTTCAAGTGCTAGTCCCTGTGTGTATTTCACTGTGGGTACACATGAGCCTGAAGCTGGAGAATTTTGAAAGTAGTGTCCGTTGGTCTGCAGATGCACCCTGGCTCACCTTGTGCCTCCAACTTAGGAGTTAAAGGGCATGGCAGACTGACTGCCTCTCCAGTTCCTTCTCATCATGCCTGGGCCAGGTCGGAACCTCCAGTTTCTGAAGCTTCAGCTTTCATCTTTATCTGTGAAGACGTATTTAGATATCTGTAAAAAGTTGTTATATTCTAGAGTTCTGAAGTTTTTGTCTGGTAGTGTGTTTTATGGTTAGTAAGTCTCTCACCTGGGGAGCACTGCCCTTCCCCCACACCCTATTTGGGTACCGGATTGCACCCAGGACGCTGGGCTCCAAAATTTCTGCTTCCTGCCTGTGATCCTTCTCAGTCAGCGATGGCTGACAATGCTGTTGGTAGTGCTTCAGGGAAGCCCACGTTGCAGCAAGGTACAGCATCTGCTGTTTGTTCCCCAGCCATTTCTGGAAAGGCAGAACTTCCCCATAGGAAGCAAACTTCAGCTGAAAGACTTTCAGGTTAGGAAGTGGGGGAAAAAACAGCGGGATGACATGTTCAGTGAACTAATGAACGCCTCCGCGGCTGCTGACACAGAGCTGGGAGCCTGGAGGATGTCTTTGTCTGAAAAACTAGACATGGACATGGAACACACAAGATCTGCACAGGAGCAGGAGTGTGATACGCAACAGGAGATGTTGCGTATTATGAGGGATCAGTCAGACATGCTGAGGCATCTGGTAGAGCTCCCAGGAAGAGCAGCAGCAGGACAGACTCCCTCTGCAGCTCCTCCAAAACACTCCGCTGCCTACTGCTTCGTTATCAGCTCCCATCCCAAGTGGTCTAGGAGGAGACTGAGCAGGGTGCAGTACGTGCACTCCACACTGGTGGAGATGAGCAGACAAACGCAATGTCCCCTTTAAGAAGTGCATGCAACCACAGTTGCTTGCACAGTGATACTTTACAGTGTTAAGTTATCCTTCTTTCCCTCCATTAAAATGGGTCAACAAATACAACTTTATAGCATTAAAAAACATCTGTCTTTATTCATTCATAGCTTGGGTGGGGAAGGAAGGGGAGGGGGCTGCTGGAGCGAGAGTGCGGGATGGAAAATAAAGGCACAGCACAGATATACATTACTGCAGTTCATTGCAAAACCGGTTTTTCAATGCTTCCCGAAGCAGAAGCGTTCCACGGTTGGCTCTGAGTGTAGCGCTGGAATCCGGCTGCTCAAAATTTGCAACCATCCTATCAGCCTCCATGACCCAACCCTGGGGGAACTTTTCTTCCTTCGTTTCACACAAATTATGGAGCACACAGCATGCAGATATAACTGATGGGATGTTCTTTTCACTGATGTCAAACCTAGTAAGCAGACTTCTCCATCTGGCTTTTAAACAGCCTAAAGCACATTCCAACACCATTCTGCACTTGCTGAGCTGTTTATTGAAACGCTTCTTCTCACTGTCCAGGTGCGTCATTACCCAAGGGAGCAAGGGGTAGGCAGGATCCCCCAGGATCACTATTGGCATTTCCACATCCCCAATATTTATTTTTTGTTCAGGGAAGAAAGTGTCTGCCTGCATTTTACTGAACAAACCCAAGTTCCTAAAGATGTGCGTGTCATGCACCTTTCCAGACCACCCCCACTGATGTCAGTGAAATGTCCCGTATGATCCACAAGGGCCTGCAACACCATTGAGAAGTATCCCTTCCGGTTTATGTACTCTGTGGCAAGGTGGTCAGGTGCTAGGATAGTGATATGCGTGCCATCTATTGGCCCCTTTTCCCCTGTTTGGGAACCCCATTGCGGCAAACCATCCACTATGTCCCGCATGTTTCCCAAGTCACTATCCTTCTTAGCAGAATCCTACTGATGGCCCTGCACACTTGCATCACAGCAGCTCCAACAGTGGATTTACTGACTTTGAATTGATTCCCAACTGACCGGTAGGAGTCTGGGGTTGCCAGCTTCCACAGAGCGATGGCCACTCGCTTCTCTACTGTAAGAGCTGGTCTCAAGCGAGTATTCATGCGCTTCAGGGCTGGGGACAGCGCCGCATAAAGTTCAAAGAAAGTGGCCTTTCACATACAAAAGTTCTGCAGCCACTGCTCATCATCCCACAGCTTCATAACAATGCGATCCCATCCATCTGTACTTGTTTCCCCGGATCAGAACCAGTGCTCCATGGACTGAAGATGATGCATGACAGCCTGCAGCAAACGGGAATTGTTCCGCTCTATGGCTTGTAGCAGGGCAGCCTCAATAACATTGCCATTTTCCGTGCTGCAGCTCCTCTCTCACCTTTGAAAATACTGCAGGATAAGCTGTGAGGTATTTGTGATGCTCACAATGATAGTGCAGAGCTGAATGGACTCCATGTCTCTCCAGCAACAGCGTGCGCATAGAAAAACGGCGCAAAAAAGTGTTAGCTGTTGGTTTGGGACAAGAAGGTAGGGGGAGGGAGCATGTTGCATCATGGGAGGACAACAAGCTTCCCAAAAGCCTCTGTGGCTAGTTGCACTGTGGGATAGCTACCCCCAGTGCACTGCTTTGAATGTCGACTCAAGCATGGCAAGTGGGGACACGAGAGCACAGCACAGGGAGCATGGTGTGAGCACGCTCCTGCGACTTCTAAAATTCAGCGGGTGAAAGTCAATTTAAAGTAGATCGACTTCAGTCTGCAGTGTTGACATACCATTAGTTACTTGCTCCATGTGTCTCCTATTCATTAAAGTTGCATTCCTGGTAGCCATCGACCCAGTTAGGAGATTTGATGAGCTTGGGGTATTGATGGCAGATCCTCCTTACACTGTATACCATAAGGACAAGGTTTCATTACGTTTACACCCTAAATTTATCCCAGAGTAGTATGAGTTTCACCTGAACCGGTGTATCCACTTACCTGTGTTCTTCTCAAAACCTCAGACATCCTCGGAAGAAAGGAGGCTCCATTCCCTTGATACTCAGCAAGTCTTAGCCTTTTACCTGCAGAAAAGGGAAACAATCAAGGAATCCTGTAGACTATTTGTCGCTGTAGCAGAAAGGGTCAGCGATCAGGCTATATCCTCTGAAATAATCTCAAAATGGATCTCGGACTGTATTTTGCTCTCGGCTGTCTAATCTTCCCCCTCATGGGTAAGAGTGCAAGCAACATCTGTGGTGTCACTACAGGAGGTGCCTCTATTTAGTATTTGTAAGGCAGATACATGGAGCTCAGTCCACACATCTGCTAGACACTGTTCCTTGTTACAGAACTCCTCTGCTGATTGCATCTTTTGGAACACCAGTCCTTCATTTGGCTCTGCCAGCTATGATCTAGCACTCTTCTCCTATTTGAGTTCTGCTTGTCAGTCACCCGCAAAGAAATACACATGGACCAGCACTAGAAGAAGAGGAGAAAGTTACTTAACTTATAGTAACTGGAGCTTCTTTAAGATCTGTGGTCCCTATGTGTATTCCACTACCCACTCTCCTTCCCCTCTGCTTCAGATCTTCTCTGATTTGCAGTGGAGAAGAAACTGGAGAGGTGGTCAGTCTGCCCCATCCTTTATCTCCTTGGTCAGGAGTAGATGAGCCAAGGTGCATGTGTGGACCAACTGATACTGCTTTCTAAATTCCCCAGTTCTGGGCACGTGGAGTGTTTGCTCACTCTCAGTGGAATTGTGTGCTTTCACTGGAATGCTGATAGGGATCACACATCTCAAAGGACCTCAAGGTAAGTAACTTTCTCTTTCTGCCTTAAGCTCTCATTCAGGCCTCATTTCCTCCTCTAAATAGAACCATGTTGACTTCACTTGGTTTGTATTGTTAGAACTCTGGGCAGTCATATAATTATGTAATTCTTATATAAAAACAAATCTCATTAGTAGAAAGTAGGAAAACAATAAGAAAAGCATGGACTATTTTAAGTATATTTGAATGTTGCCCCCATATAAAAGACCTCTCTTAAAAAAATTGTAGGATTTAGTCATTTTTCCATGCTAAAGTAGCAGTACAGCTCCAGTGGCATGTGCAACTCAGTCTTGCTTAAACTTGTATTTGGCTGGAATAACAGTTTATCACTAAATGTAATAATTTTATACCCAAAAGATATCAGAGGAGGAGATTGAAAGAATTATGTCTGGACAAGAATTTGAAGGGGAGGCAAACATCTCTTGGAGTAACAATGGAGACAGTGACCATAGTTCTCCTGGGAATGGAGTTTCTGAGAGCAACCAGCCATCACCTGTTTCTACTCCGTCTTCAAGGTGGGAGTTTCCATTGAAAGAATTTCAGATGAGTGTAACTTTACCTATATTTCTCTAAAGGGATGCATTATGGGCCAAAAATGAAAATGAGCATTTTGCATGTGTAACTCCAGCACATCTTGCAAATGCTGACCTCTTTGTAAATACATTTTAACTAGAGACATACTGTTTAGATCAGTCCAGTGTGATCTGAGATTAAAATGCTCATGAAGCAATAATAAAGGAATGTTGGGTTAAAAGTCTTGTATTTAAAGCAAATCTCTTAAATCTGATTTAATACCACATTCGATGATGAAAACCTGAACATTTTGTACATGTAATTTACCTGTCCGTATTAATGCTGTCTGTTTACTTTCATCCACTTCATTCTGTTATATATTGAAAATGAGCTAGTCAGTTTACCTGATTTTCTGATTCCTTTATATTTTGTGTTACTCTCAGGTTCTCATCACCTTGCATAGTGCTTCAATATTTGGGTTGCACATGCTGGAAAGAATGTTTAAACGTCAAACCAAAACTTCCCCACTTCTGTTATGTGTTTTAAAAATGTAAAGAAAATATTTTTATTCATAGGTTTTGTTAACTTTTTTATTCACAAATCTAAATGCTGGGCCTTTCTGAAAGTACAGATTGAAATGCTTAGCACAAACCTTGGCTGTGAGTTTTAGTCTAAGAATGCTTTCGAAGCTGCAGCATTTCTAGAAATTCACAGTAAATGGAACTAGCATGGAGGTCAGGCTGGACATGTGGACTTGATACAAGTATGAAGCAACCAGACTGCATACTCTTGATTGCTTTCACCACAAAATGTAACCAGAAGGGATTTTCCCCCTTTTTCTTTTCTACGAAGCATTCTTATTTCCATCTGTCCCTGAGCTGGGTGAAATATTGTAATGGATTATATGGAGTTTGTCCGGTATATTAAATAGATCTTCCCTTTTCAGTAGGTCTGTGGAGCTGAATGGATTCACTGCACTCAGGGATCAGTATATTGGGACTCCAATGTCCACGCACTATCAGTACCTACCGCACCTTTTCAGCTATTCTGCTCACTCAGCTCTGATGCCCCCACAGACCCGAAGTCTAGATCCCCAGTCACATAGTCTCATCAATCAGTTAGTGTCAGCTGAGGACCTGGAACCACTTGGCACTCCAATGCTTATTGAAGATGGGTAAGTGCATGTGATTTTGTGGAGTGAGTCAGCCTTGAGCCTCTCCACTGTAATGTCCACATTGTATGCACTGTCTCTTTATGTATGCACATACACAGCCTATGGAACATGCATAAATTAGTGGCGCTGTGAGAATAACTTCTGAGTATTTAAATTCCTAGTAACATTGCATTTACATATCTCTTCATTTTGCGTCTGTATATGTAATGAAATAAACAATGCCTGATTCTGAAGGCAGTAGGAAAAGGCCAAAGGATAGAGCTGATACTGAGATTTTAATGTCTAACGGCGAAGGGGATCTATTTCACAAGTGAAATCGCTTTTCTGTTCTTTGCATAATATTGTACCCATCTGTGGAGTACAACGTCAGCTTTCCTTGCAAGCACAGAATCATAGAAGATTAGGGTTGGAAGGGATCTCAGGAGATCATCTAGTCCAACCCCCTGCTCAAAGCAGGACCAACCCCAACTAAATCATCCCAGGCAGGGCTTTGTCAACCAGATGGTGGCTGGTGCAGCACACCTGAGGGATACATGCAATCTTCTTTTCTGAAAGCTGTGACTGAGCACATGCACTTGCAAGACCAGATTAAGACATAGGAGTGGTAGGCCCGTTCCAGTTCCCTGAGCCATGCAATTCTCAATCTCAGCTTTCATTGAACATCAGTTATTTGGAGCTTTCCCTTCTGGCTGGAAAGCAAAGCTTGAAACCAGAACCTGAGTATAACTGAGGTGGTGGTGTGAGTCTGCAGACAGCCACCAATATAAGCTCTCTGAGGGAACTGAACAGCCCTATTCATGTTAAGGGGGGAGGGGTTATGTTTTCATAACTCTGAAACCTCATGCTCTGGGGAGCACCTGCCTGGACCAGCCTTGTTGGCATGGGAGGCCCTCTCTTCCACAGCCCCATCCTAGATTTTCTGGGGTGGTGTCAGGAGTGCCATATGCAGGTGCTGAGGGGCTGAGTCTCCCTCCTTCATGCTGGAGAACAGCTCATCTCGAAACAGGGACCAGTGATCCAGAGAGGTGGGGATGCTGAAGAGGAGTGGGGGCAGGCACCTGCCCGAGAAGACGGCTCTTGTAGTGCCAGCCCTGCCACTGCAGCCCCACCAAGGAGAGAGGGCTATGGTGTGGGAGGCACGGCCATGTGTGAGGGATGTAGCCAAAAAGTGAGGGTCGGGTAATGAGGGGCTTGTGTTGTGGGGTGAGTGCCGGCCCTATGTGCAGAGCCCTGTTGCCTGATATTTCTAGGCACTTGGGCCAAACTCAACTGCATGACGGTTGTTTTAGACAAATTGAAGCCTCTGACTTTTCTCTGACTATACATGACCCCAGTGGGAAAGTGAGTGCAGTGTGTGGCTGAAACCTAGGTACCAGGCAGGTCTGGGGGTGGGAAGCAGCAGCAGCTTGTTGATCTGTTTGGTATCCAGGACGAGAGGAGGATTGCTGAGAGCAGAGCTGCTGGTAGAATGAGACGCTGGCTAGTTAAGTTCAGTCAGAATCTGCAGGGATGGCGTGGTTCTCTGGGGAAAGCACGGGTCCTGCAGGGCTGGTAGCTATCGGCTTAGGAGCAGAAGAGTCGGCAGTCAGTCTCTGTTCTCACCACTGGGTGACACTGTGGTCACCAGGAATCAGGACACACACAGATGTTACCTTGTTATCCTTGTCAGTGTTAGGAGACAGGTTTCCAATGTCTTTAATCCGTTTTTGTGTTTTCATATTAACTGTGCCTGCAGGTATAAAGTGACTCAGGCAGAGCTGTTTGCCTTATTGTGTCGTCTGGCGGATGAGTTGCTTTTCAGGCAGATTGCTTGGATTAAGAAGCTACCATTCTTCTGTGAGCTCTCAATCAAGGACTATACTTGCCTGCTAAGTTCCACATGGCAGGAGCTGATTCTGCTGTCCTCACTAACAGTTTACAGTAAACAGATCTTTGGTGACCTTGCTGATGTAACCTCCAAGTACTCTCCCTCTGACGATGAGCTGCACAGGTGAGGTGCTGGGTTAAACCTTCTGTGGGCCGTAGCAGTGCCTAGTAGTTAGCGAGGGGGGTCTGGGAGTAAGGAGACCTGGCTTGTATTCCTGGCTCTGCCACTGACTCTGTGTGTGTCCTTGGGCTAATCATTCAGTTGGCATCTCACTTTCCCTCTCGGTATGAAGGGACTAATAGTCCCCACCCTTGTAAATCACTCTGAAATGTAAGTGTAAGGTATCATTGCTCAAGAGAACATAAAAGCTTTTTGGTGCATTGGGTTGGTTGTGTGGATCTTGTCAGTCAGCTACCAAAGGGGTGCCTAAGGAGTGATGCCTACCATGCCCTGGGAGTAGGGTGAATTCCCTTTGTGCAGCCTGCTGCCTGACCCCTATGCTGCCGGTAGACTTCTCCATCGCATGAAAGCCATTTAGATATTTGAAACCTTCTAAAGCATGTTTGGGGGGGTGGGAGATTACACAGAACTTTAGCAGAAAGAACCAACTCCCTCCAGAAAATCTTGTGCACGGGTTGGGATCCTCTCAAAATGCTCCATTCAGATTGGCTTCCTGAGTGATATCGTTTCAGATCTGATCTCAAGGGTGACAGACATGAATGGGAGTTTGAGGGCTAAGTCTGCAATGTTTTAAATGTAACATTTCAATCCTGCAAAGCCTGAGTTGGTGTGAAGAATTATGAATGCGGATATAACTCTTGTGTTAAAGGACCCTTTGGAGATTCATATCAGAGGCTTGGTTTTCAGAGGTGCTGAGCCCCCACTGTTCTCACTGTGTTCAACTTGAGATGTGGGTACTCAGCACTTGTGAAAATCAGACCCTAAATATGTGAAATGTGCCTTGCCTGCATTCCTGTACATATGAATCTTACAACCCACCAGCACCACTTACGCTGCTTGTTTACATTTTCATTTCACTTTGGGATTGGGAAATTAAACTAGACCATTTTGCTTTCAGTTTTGAGTGCCCCAAGTATCTCACATTAAGCACCCAAAATCACTAGTCACTAGACGTGGTCAAGACATGCGCACACACCCCGCCCACCCCCAAAAAATGTGAACATTTAATTTAAACTTTTTTCATAGTTTTTCCTCAAAACTCAAAAAATTTTGATTAGCTTTTAGTCACTCCTGAAAATCATGGCACATTCTCTTGCCCCATAGTTATGGCTGGCTTTCCCTGAACGAAGGGAAGTGTTCAAAAATCTCTTCATTTAAAAAATAGAATTCTATTTAATTCAGGATTTTATACCTCTCACAAGCCTCCTATTTTTATTTTTATAAAACATAAATGTGTGGTTTAAACTTTTCTCCCTTTCAGATGACTCATCTGGAGCTAGCCTACACGTAGTTTTCTAAGATAATTTACTTACATCAGTGCTCAAACTGTGTAGACAAGGCATTAAATATTCTCTATTTGAAATATCCTTTCGAAATCCTACATGAGAAAAAGGGCAGGGCCTGTGAGATTTATCAGAGTGAGACATCCCATGATTTCAGTTTGCTTTTGTCATTGAAATGGCTGGTTTCAGTTTCTTCATATCCGTCTGAGCGTATATAGTTCTCAGACGTTTGCCCTCCACAGTTCTGATGGAATACAGCAGATTTCTTAAGTATTCTTCTGAAACATCTCTTGGTTTAAGTCTTTAAGATGTTCGTGCATTACTTAAAATAGGTTGCTTTTTATTAATCATTTACCCATCAGGGTTGATGATATGTCCTGATGAAATTAAAGAGCAGTGAACTTTAAACAAAATTTTGGGGTGAAACAATCCATTTCTAGATGTTTTAACCCAATCAACCAACAAAAACTTGTTCCTGTGGTCTTGACTGATGATTGTAGCACATGCAGTAGCTACTGTGGGGGGGTGAGGAAGAGGGGCACAATTTAGGAGTAATCCCTGCATGTAGGACAATAGAGAATACGGCACAAGACTGAGCAGCTGTACCCTATAGTTCTAGTAATTGTGTAGTTCCTTGTAATTACTGAAGATCACCCTCGGACAATACGGATTATCCCTAGCATTCTGAAGGAAAGCCGAGAGTGATAACCTAGTGTCAAGGGCAGTTTTCTGATAGAAATTCTTCCTTTCTCCACCCTAGGGTTGAGAGGAGAGCCCCTTTCTGTGAGGAATTACCCAGGCTCAAAGAAACACTGTATAAATAAAATTGTAAATAACCACGAGATACAAAATGAAAAAAACTTGTTCACAAAGCTTCCCAGTTAGAAGCAGAATGAAGCACTTGATCACAGAGCTAGTGACCTTGTTTCCACAATATTACGTTATTAATTGCTATTTCGTTGTTTTTGATTACATAAATTTAATGATGTTGCAACTTAGCTGACACTGTGGAGGAAACAGCACTATCTGATGCTCCGAGGGATGACCTGCCTTTAATTCATCATCTTGGTCAGTTTTCTTTCTTCTGTAGTCCAAATCCGAGACGGATTCTTGTTTGGATAGCCGAGAGACGGACAACGTTGTGACAGAACATTTTCAGGATTTACTTAACTGGCTGCCCAGCCTCCCTGTTAATATTTGACCTACTCCGGCTCTGCCCTTCCCAGAGTTGGTAGTTGTGCCATAGCAATTACTGGGTGGTAAATCTCCAGTGTCATTTGATACGTAATCAGTGATCTAATAAAGATATTCAACGTGCAGTGAGGAGAGTCTCTGTGCGAGAGCCAAGTACCACAGCACTTGCTCCTGTGCTTAGGGTTGCTTATGCTCAAGCTCTCCCTCTCAAGGCCCCAGAGTTGACAGGTATAAAATATGAGGCAGACCCAAAATGAGGAGAGAGAGAGAGATGATAAAGGAGGAGTTTTAACCCTTCCAACACTGGCAATTTCTAGCTGTCCAGCCTCAGGGATGCTTTCAAGAAGATCTGTGTATTTATTTATCCAAGGGGTTAAAATAATAGATGTGCTTTGGCAGTGGAATGTTTCCTTTAACCTCAGTTTCTGATTCAGCATTTAAAGTATCGTTACTTGACGTTAGCGAAATGTGGAAGTGTGGCTCTCAGAGGCCCTTTGGGAAGGAGGAATGCCGTGTGTGGTGCACAGCTGAGGAATCTACACCTGCAAGTGCCCCTTTAATCATGCCGTTGTCTTATTTCAGGGCATTTTACCTGTAGCGTAAATATCCGTGTGCAACAGGGCAGCAGTAACAATGCTGAGCTGTTGTATTATAGTGAACGTCTTAGCAGAACTCTCCCATGTGCTCATGTGAGTGCACTCCGGTCCTCCTATCTTCTGTGGGAGCCAGTGTCCCTGGCTGGCTCCTCCCTGACTCTTCAACAGCTGCTGAGCACAAAGAAGTTTCAGGCTTATTAAAGATGTTTCCCCTCCCCTTAAACTATTTCTTGCCTTTTCATTTTATCTTTAATATTAAATCAAATATATGGTGTTTCTTCCTCCTACTCGGCCTCTTACTGGACTCTGGGACGTCCTAAGTTTGATTGAACAATGGATTGCTGCCCCAGCCACTGGCCAATCAGTGCTGCCCTAATGAGCGTGTACTACTCAAATGCCTTTTACACTCCACACGTTAATGTTGGCTTTGTAATGGTCATTTCTACCAGCCAGCTTTCCTTCTGTGGTACAAAAGCAGCGTTTATGGCATCGCCAGCATGTAACACCAGCGGCCATCTCTTCTGAAGCACACTGATGTCTCTGCTTTTAAGACCACGTTTCATTGAAACACAGATCTGCATTCTCCCTTCACATGCACCTGAGTAACCCCAGTGAGTTCACTGGGATTACCTGGGTGTAACAGAGGGTTTTGTTTGGCCCATTGTGCTCTCTTTTCATGGTGGAGCCGTTCACTGTAATGATTCTCTAAGATTCAGGAGTGGCTGCTGTAGTCTGAGATTGATGTTGCCAGTTAGTCAGCCTAAAACAATATGCTCACCTAGGACACTCTGGTGCTTAGCAGCTTGTAGTTTACTTCTGTTCCCGGTTGTCAACGTAACCATGGCACTGCCAATATTTAGGTAGATGAAGAAAGAATAAATATGATCAACTTTTTCATATGTTTTAATCAATTCTGATTTAAACTGCTGCCTAAATGATCTGTCTGTTTTCTAGATTTAATGTTTAAATCTCTGTGGAATCTAGTAAAAGTGCAAATAAAATGCATGGATTCTTGAACTTTTTACTGTTAATGCTGATAATACATAACCAGGAATTAGACGTGTGTAAAAACTGTGAGGCAGACTGTGTGTGGAGGAGTCAGTGCTCCCCAAGGAATAGGACTGTGAAAAACAGAACAGCTTTGTTTGAAAAAGGGAGGAATGTATGGCACAGAAAACCAAGACAGTTCTACTGCAGGGATGAGAGAAGAGCTCTCTGGGATTTATGGAAGTGACGAATGGTTGGTAAAAATGTGCATGCTTAAAAACAATTAGACCCAGCAGAGGATTGTGAGTGGTCTTTGTGCTCATTAACTTCTCGAGCTTTGCAATCTTGCACCTGCACGATTTTTAATGTCAAGTTGAGAGCAAGAAATTGTACAACTTTAGATTAGCCGACAAGGCTTTCATCACTTACAATATTACTTCCCTGAAGAACTGACCTAAAGTTCAAACAGCTTGTTTTCTCTTCTCTGAGGCCAACTCCACCATGCATTTTACAAATAACTTCGAGGTAAACAAATACACGTGCCAAAATAAGATGATATTCAGTGAAAAGGGTTTTATTTTTGTTCTGTTTTTGTTCAAAGATGGCTTTCTGGCTGTGCTCTTACTCTGTGTACTGTGTCATGCCAGAACACACAGCCGAAGCTTTCCTGATCACTTCTGTCTCACTGCTGAAGATCTATGCAATGAGCTGTTTCTTTCAGACTAGCTTTTATTGCTTTAAACCACATGTACAAATAGAATACACTCTGAAATATGCATTCTGCACCTTCAGACCCTCACCTTGGGGCATGAATGTCACTTACACCATCTTTTTGTTTGTCCTGTGATCCAGTGTCTTGCAAGCAGATGTCCTCTCAGACTCCTCCTGCAGAAATCTAGGATTCCCTGCACTCTTCACTACAGCTTCAGAATTTCCATTGAGCTCATTCCCATGAGCTCTTAAGAGACTGCAGTCACTGGACTGTTCTGAGCCCTTCCCAACCTACTGTTACATGTCCCTCCCTGTTAGCGAGTTCGTTGGGCAAATGTCCTAGTTCAGAGAGATTTGCAGCTTGTAAGCAAGCTACCAATACCTTGTGCATTTTGTTTTCTTGGAAAGAGTTCAGCTCTTCCTCCTGACTCTGAAGTTGCTTGGACGTTCTGTCTCTTGTGTGTCAGACTCCCATGTTTGCATGTAAATAATCTCCTGCTCACCTGCTAGTTTAGAACTCACATCTGCAGCTTTGCTCATCAGCACATACCCATCTGCCCTCCATGTGCTGTTTCATTCTGCCATGGGGGGTACAGCCACGCTGATGGACATGGGCAGAGGGGAGCGCCTGTGTCCAAATGGCACAAACAGATCGCTTTTCTATCCCCTGTAAACGTGACATGAACACATCGCATGAACGGTGAAGATCTCAAGTGGGATGTTACAGCACTTTATCCCTACAGCACTGCATGGCTAGGAGGAAGGTTCACACTGGGGAGGGCTCATGGCAGCTAAAAGAGGCTTTAGCTGAAGCAGAGAGAACTGGGGAAGTGCTGGGAAGGTGAGTGGAGAAGGATGAAGTGGTTTTTTTCAGTGTAAATCCTTAAGAGTAAGTGGCTATGTTGAAGTAGGCAGAGTGCTGTGTAATGTGATAAATGAGTGCTCCTGGATGCAGAGTGAGGGTCTAGGGTGTCTAGAACCGACCCTCAGGTACTTAGCACATACGGAGCCTGGCAGGACAAGCCTGATTTTGCTGAGTCCATTCCAAGATGAGCCGCAGGACAGGAGGAACAGTCTATTCATTCCAAATTTCTAGACTGATTTCTGAACAAGAGCTTCAGAGAAAGATCTGAACTCAGCTGAAGGGAGCCATTAAAACTTTTCAGGTTTGTCCATCCCTGCTTTAAACCCTCCTTTTGCCCTGTAGCCTGCGTTTTGTGATGGACACCCTGTAATAGTGATTAACTTTAATGTAGATAAATAGGCATAAAGACATAGATTTCGCCAAATTCCCTAGATGGACTAGCACAGTTAGTGGGTTATAAAATACAGTGCAACTGTTACTGAGGCCTGGTCTACACTAGAGAGTTTTGTTGACAAAAGTCAGCTTTTGTTGACAAAACAGTGCTGATGTACACGTTGCAATCACCCACCTGCCTGCCATTCAACAAATTAAAACCACTTCGAGGAGAGGTGTAGAGCTCCTGTCAGCAGAGCTAGTGAGACAGTGTCAGCGTAGACACTGCATCCCCTCACAGCAGTGCAGGGGCTGTCATTCTAGTCCATTTAAAGCCAGGGCTGCTGATTCCTGTTCCCAGCTGGAAGTGGGACAAGAAGGCCTGGCTCCTGCAAGCCTAGGTGGCTGGTTCCCAGCTTCCGGCTGCGAGCCAGCACACGGGTGGCTGGAGCTCGGCTGTGAGCTGGGACCAGGCAAGCCATAGGCTGCTGCAGCCTGGCTCCCGGCTGGGACCGGAGAGTTGGGTGGGGGGCAGCCCAGAAATCTGTGGGCTCCCGGCAGGGAGCCGAGAGATGGGTCCCTCAGCTCCCCACACTGCCCCTTAGGTCAGGGGAAGTGCTCCTGGTGAGGACACACTCCACCGACCCAAGGAGAGCAGTGGACATCAGCCACTGCTGGAATTATAGTGGTGACTGTACGTCGACACATCTTATGCTGACTTTATTTTTTTAGTGTAGACAAGACCTGAGTATGTAATAATACTTTGCAGAACCCTATAGCTTTCTGTCTAAGGATCTCATCCCATTTCACAAACAACAACCCTGTGAGGTGGGGAACTATTATCTTTATTTAAATATGGGAAAATGGAGAGGATTAGTAACTTGTCCAATGCCATGCAAGAAATCGTTGGCAGAGCCAGGAATCTCTAATACCTGTTTCTCCCGGTCATAGCAGCCTAATACCGTGACCGTGCATCACATGTCCGCCAGCAACTATACCAGTGCACAGCCATGTGCATCTGTGAAATCCCCACATTTCCTTACAGGTCTGATGTAACTGGCAGATATGTTGTGCTGAGTCACCTTGTTACCAGTTTTGTTTTTCATGAACCAATGCCAACAGATCTGAAGCATCGGGGTCTCTGAATGATAATGCAAGATATTAGTCTTTTAAACACCATGTAGTTTTAGTAAGTCACTAAGCTCCCTACCATTAATTATAAAGGGCTCTCCTCTTTGAATACCCTGATGTGTGCATTTGTCTCTCTTTCCTTCAGATTCAGTGAAGAGGGAATGGAGGTGATGGAACGGCTGATCTACCTCTATCGCAAATTTAACCAGTTGAAGGTCAGCAATGAGGAGTATGCATGTATGAAAGCCATTAACTTCCTAAATCAAGGTGAGTGGCTGAAGGAAGTAAAGTTCTGCTGGAGTAAATGACTGGTCAGTAAGCTACTGACCAATTTTTGCTTCCTCTGGATGATGAGTGAGAGAGGGAAGGGGTCCTAAACCCAATCGGAAATGGACTCCTGAGCACAAAAGGTTTTGTTTTGCCATTGTGCAGTTAAAGCCACATGTAGTGTGTGCCATTGCAGACACCTAAATGAAGCCGTTCTAGAGGAAGTGAAGGATTTACTTTGCTTAATTTTTAATGCCTTTCAACATAGACACCAAGGACAGTATGTGCGTCACTTTTAAATACGTACCTACTTTACCAGAAGCGGAATAAGAACAGAGCAGAGTGACTGATGAAATCTTCCTAGATAAGGCCTGCATGATTGATCACCTACCAGCTGTTCTGGCAAACTTCTCACCATGCACAAGTGCATGTCATCTGCAGGGTGGAAGGGTCTAAGCATTTTCTAACAGGCAGCAATCAAGACAACCAATTTGCATCACTTTTTTCCAATTTAAGCTATTAGCTTTGTAAACCCCTTATTGTTCAAAATTAAGCACTCGGGACTTTTTCAAGGGGAAAAGGCAGTATGCCGCATTTATTGACAGAAACTAAAGTAATAACTAACTTAAACCTACACACACACACACACGAAAGCGTTCTATAGTTATATATAGCTACCAGTCCTGATTGTGGCTTGAGATCGTAGCTAGGGTCCGTTGCTGGAGTTCGTGGCTCGTGGCAGCTACCTGGCCAGGGAAGCTGGGCACGAGGAGAGCAGGGTCCTTGTCGGGCGCGCACCGACGCTCTTCTTTAGATGATGTGTAGAACGCTGTTTTTCCCCCCAAAGCCTTGAAATCTCACCCAGTCTTTTATAGGTTTTTCAGTTCTGCTGTGTCACGTCGCTTCTCGGTGACCCTTGATTGCTGGTACAATAGCAGACGTGACTTTCAGCTTGTTCTTTGATGTCTTGATTAAGTTTGATTAAGTTTTTCTGGGGTGGATCCTTCTTTGCTTTTTGGGGCTATGTTCACACTCTTCAGCCTAGGGTGGACTTCACACTTCATCAGGACAACCTCATCAGGACAAGCTGGCAGTTTGGGTCTGACACACACACACATACACCCTCCATTCATACCTTGTTCAGATAACTATCTTATTCATCTAAAGGTTTAGAAAGGGTTTGACACAAAATGGAGTACATAGGGTCAAAATGGGGTTTTTACACAAGATGGAGTACATAGGTCAAAATGGGGTTTTACATTCACAGTATGGAGTATGACTGAGAGAAGTTCAAATGTTACATGATTTCAATAATAACCATATAGAGGTTGACACAAATAAGGGTATGAATTGAAAGCTATGAATTAATCTACAGGGTTACAATTACAATTAAAAACCTCTGAATTAAGCTACAGGGTTACAATTACAATTTTATTCCTACACCCTGTGCATTCAATGTTGGATTCCCTCACTGGCTTTGTGTTCTGGATTCTTCATCAGTGTGTTTCCCTTCACCCAATACTTGTCTCTTTTTTTTTTTTTTTTTTTTTTTTTTAAGTGAGAACATGCATTTTGTACTTTAACATGGTGCCTAATGCAGTATTGTTTGCGGGCAATGAATGCTGCCTTATACGGGACTGACTCCTTTTTGTAGTCAAACACAGCGTTTTAGAGCTATCAGTCAGGTTTGTTATGAGACTCCGAACACTTCAAAATTCATAAAGTCAGCATAAAGAGAACATGCGAATGGACTCTGCCATGGTAGTCTAGTGTAGGAAGTTAGCGGTCTTTCCTTGGAGCTTCTACCATGCTGGAAGGATTTGGAAGGCTCAGTTTCTTTAGTAACATTTGCATATGGGTCGCTCCAGTCTGACACTGTGGTGTGATTGCCATGTCAGTATTTATGTGGGTATGATTTGATTGCATGTCCATTAATCATGTTACCACCGCTTTTTGTATTGCCTGTGCATTAATGAAAGAAGCTATTGAATGGCACTAGATTAATAGGTGAGTTTCAAAAGCAGTTCAATTAATATGTATCCTTGAGTGTTTTCTGTACCACAAGGAAATCTTGTGCTTTGCAAGGATGTGCTGAAATCTCCCTCCTCCCCCTAGTTGTACCAAGTATTTTGTGCTGACACTTCAGTGTGCACCCCAGGCACAGATTCCGGTTTGCTTCCCTGGACAGTTTCCTGACACGGGATGATAGACTTCTTTAGCTGTCTCCATTGTTTTCTAAAATATATTTTCATAAACTTCCTGTCTTCTTTTATTTTTAGTTGGCGTTTGCAATTTTTTTATGTGGAATACCTGAAAATTATTTTTAAAAGTCAGCATTTGGACAGCAAATAAATGTTCTTTCCCTTGTCCAGTATTTCTGAAGAACAATACTGAGCCTCAAAGATTGCATATTTTGCCTTTTCTTAATTTATCGGATCCCTTCCCATGACATCAAGTAATGTGTAAATGTCATTGATCATGCTGAAATATATACAAAGGGACTTTCTCATATCATTTTGATAGCACTGAACTCTCTACTTTGCTTGGTGTACGTTGCTTGACATTTGGTAAAGCAAAATTTTAAAGCAAAAACTTGGCAAGTTTATAAAGCTTACATGGTATAATTCCTAAGCAGATGAACACTTCCCCGAGAGCTGAGATGATGTGACTAGAATCGACATACTTCTGTCTGTGGAAAATGTTACATTGCTCCCTGTGTTAGGACTGAGAGCCTTGACACACAGCTACTTTATAAAAAGAAAGTAGGGATTTAAGGTTGCTAGAGCTATTATCTTCTGAAAGGTTCATGATCTCTGAGCATGAGCAACTTAAGACATTACCGGTTCTCATCCGTGTCCCTTATGAAAGAAAGATCTTGTTCCCACACATCTAATCTAGAATGTGTGTATGCATGAGATATGCATACACTATGTCTTGGAGGAGGGTGAAATTTTAATCCTGTGGTGACTATAAACTTGATGTCTGTCCAATACTGTAATACTAATTTAGGTAGATGTTGTTAGACTGAGTTTTATAAATGGATTTGTCCTCCCATTTTACAGTTGCTGACTCGAATAGTGATGAGGATAAATATGGATCTGGTTCTGTTCTAGTGTTACTGCTACTCCCAGTCACTTAGTTACATTTTTTTCACTCAGACATTAGGGGCCTGACTAATACATCCCAACTGGAGCAGTTGAATAAACGGTATTGGTACGTGTGCCAGGATTTTACGGAATACAAGTACCCACATCAGCCAAACCGGTTCCCAGATCTGATGATGTGTTTGCCAGAGATACGATACATTGCAGGTAACTTTTTGATCTCTTCTCCCAGCTGGACTCTGTGTGAATCATTAAACCTCCTTCAATGGAGACTTTCTTCTTTTTATAATAATTAAGCTCTTCCCTGCTTGGCTAGAGAGCAGTGCCAGAGTGGGACCTCTCCTATGTAGTCTTTCCCCACCATCAGGATAACCTCCCCCCCACTCCACATCTTGCCCAATGTAGTAAAAGTGGCTCGGGTTGTAAATTGGTCCAGTGGAATCTGTATTTACAAATAGTGTTAAACTTCAGCTCCTAGTTTAGGGAGTAAGAAGGTATCTTCTTTTCTCACAAATAATGAGCTCTCCTCAGTATCTTGATGAAAACCTCCCTGGGGTCTTAATTTCAGCCCCAACTCTGAGGTGTCTGCAGACATCATCCTGATCTGTAGATGGTATATGCCTCAGAGGGAAGAGCTCTACATTGAGTCTAGAGATGACACTCTCATACCATGGTGAAGAGCACAAGATAAAAACCTAGATAGGCTTGAATGAAATCCCCAGATCTGAGTTTCCCTGGAATTTGGGTTACTGAAATCTGCATGTGAATTTTCCATCTCAATGCATCACTAAATGGCTCTAGAGGAATTATTCCAGGACCTTCATGAGAACATCAGATGTTTGTACCTAAATATTAAGATAATGGGCATAGATCATTGGGATTGGGAAGAAATCTTCTTCCCTGGGGCCTATTGACAAGGATTTGTGTTTCACCTTCCTCTGTGATACCAAGTAGGATTCTCCATGGTGATCAGGTGGCCACATCCCACACTGTGATTCACAGGTGAGGTTGGCAGAGATGACATGTCATCTTTCCCATCTTCCATAAATATGTCCCTGTTCTGGTGAAATCATTTTCATCTGACTTCGCTGCTCACTTAGCTTCTGTTCCACTATATAACACATCCTGTTGTTTCCAAAAGAATATCAAATGTCTAATATAGGAATTGGGTGATTTACTGTTTCTCTAAAGGTTCAAGGTGAAACCATCTCCAATGTCACTAACTTAGAGAAGAGCATTTCTGAAAGCTGGCTCAGGAATGGCAGCTAATTCTGATTCTTTCTTAACAGGAAAAATGGTGAATGTTCCTCTGGAGCAGCTTCCCCTCCTTTTTAAAGCTGTTCTGCATTCCTGCAAGACAAGCGTGAGCAAGGAGTGAGCCTTTATTGCCCCAAACCCATGCCTTACTCTGGTGCTTCAGGTGGGGAACTGGCTCACGTGTGAAGAGGGTGGGGGGGGGGAACCATGATCAAGGCAGTGGGGTACTGCTGAAACAGGGCAGAGGGTGGCCCTGCCATTGTAGCAAGAATCTTTTGTTTGTTTTGTTTTTTAAACTCTTTTCCTGTATATTTATTTCACGACAGAGTTGAATGTATGATCTTCAACACAGTGCACATGGTTCTGTATGAATGCAGCAGATGCATTCCCTTGCAGTTTACAGAATGTGAAGATGTTTAATGTTACAGTGTTTGTTAGGGTTAGTTCTTTTGTATTTTGGGCTGGGGGCTGATATGACTAGACTACCTCGAGGAGAAGCTGCTGTTCATGTACTGCTCATTCCATGATTCACGTCCAAAGTGTTTGCCCGAGAGAGCAAACTGCCTCACTCCACTGGGAGAGCTATTAGCATCCCCAATACTGGCCAGTATAGGAGGACTGGGCATTAGAGAAGTGCCAAGCTTCAAAAAACCTAAAGGGGGGGAAAGGTGTTACCTGAAAAACAGAAATTGGGTACTCCCAGAATAGCTAACCTGTTCACTGTTCTCATTAGGCATGGGTCTCCAGGGTGGCTAAGGAAATACTGGGAGGACACTGATACAGCCTTCCAATAAATGATTGACACAAGCAGTGTTCCAGGACGAGGCACCTTTTATTGAATAAGTTCTTGAAACAATAACAATCTAAACACAGATCCCTCAGAACAAGTTAAAGAGCACCTCAGGCCACATTGCCGTATGGTTTGAAATGATACTTCCGATGGCCAATCTGTCACAGTGAGCTGCAGCAATTTCTAGATGTTCCTTAGATTTTATATATATATATAAATCCTTTTTACAAGCAACACACACACACACACATACGTCCTCCCCACACGCTAACACTACACTGTTATAGTATAACTAGCCATTACTGTCTGACGCTTACTCAGATGACTGCATAGTGTCTTGTTTTCTCTCCTTTCCACTCCTCTGCTGCATCCTTCTCCTCCACTGCTTGCTGCTGCGTCTTGCCCTCGCCTCTTTTGCGCCCTCCTCTGCCTTCTCAACCTCTCAGCTGCTGCTGACCTTTCCCCTCCTTCACTAATGGTCACGTCAGTCATTCCATGTGACTGTTATTTCCGTTACTTACCTCAGTGTTATGATCTGTCAATCGTTGTTTACCACCTTCTTTTTCTCGCCAATTCCTAGAGCTATGTGACCTGCAGAAGTCAGCCAATGGCGGAGTGACTGTTGCTTATTCAAAATGGAAGCCAGGAAAGTAGGGACTTCAAAATGGAGTTTCTCTGGTATCAAAGGAAGAAATGAATTTTAGCTAGTTGATCAAAAAAGTCTTCACTGGTTTTCAAAGGCAGCTCTCATGATGTAAATTGGGTCCCTCTGAAATTCCATCAAGAGAATTGCAGCATTCCGAGGCTGAGGGGGACACCCAGCCCATATTCCCTTTCCCTGGCAATGCAGAATTGTTCTCTCTCCTCTCCCCTCCAACTGATGCATGATTATTCCCTCAGGACTCTCCTACCAAACGGGAATTGCACAGTTGTTGTTCATAACAGGCTTCTAACGGGGGCACAAGTAAACCAGGCAGACTGCAAATAATTTCAAATTATTGGCTAAATACTATGTCTTAAAATCATAGAACCTGGAAAAGCCTTCTAAGAAGCCAGGGCACTATATGTTCCCTGCAGTATTTCTCCATGGCTAGATCTGGCCTAATTTTTAAATTACCCCGGTGAAGAGGATTTCCTACTACAATAGTTCCAAGCAGTTCATATCAGCGAACACTTCAAACCTAGCAGCTTTTATGCCACCTGTGGATAAAAGAAATGACTTCTGATAGAAGATTTCAGTATCCTTTGCCATTGGGCGCCTCTTCAGTCTTGGAGAACATATGAGTATTAACCAAGTCCCGCATGTACCATTTTACTGCGTGGAGGGGAATGTAGTAGGAAAACCTGCCTTTTAGTACAATTCCTGTAAACTGCTTTGTTCTAAATTTCCCAGAATGTAGATGTTCCACCCAATAACACCAGTCACTTGCATTGCAATCAGAAATCATTGCAATCTCTTTGCCGGAAGCTGGGAATGGGCAACAGGAGCTGGATCACTTGATGATTACCTGTTCTGTTCATTCCCTCTGAAGCACCTGGCATTGGCCACTGTTGGAAGACAGGATACTGGGCTAGATGGACCATTGGTCTGACCCGGTATGACCATTCTTATGTTCTTAAATACTTTAATTGCTGCTCTTCAGCTGTTGGATTAACAACGTGTATTATTGTCCATTAAGCCTCAGTGTCCTCCATGGCTTTCCTATATCCACATGATTGCTAGCTGGGGAAGAGTCTCTTTCTTTCCTTATTTCCATCATTAATATATTTATGCAATCTCATGCATTCTACTAGGCAGCCATGTTGCCTCTGCTGAATTTTCTGCCTGGGCCCTTAGCTGGGAATCTGTTGTTTTTGAATGCTTACATTAGGCTAATTGAGACACTTTTGCATGTTAAAGAACCTGCTATTTTTAAACTACCTTGAGTTCTTCAGGGAACAACTTCTGCTCTTCTGGGGTGGGAGAAACCACCTTTACATCATTGCCATCCTCTCTGTCCAGTCTTGACACATCACAGTAAATATGTGATCAGGAGAAGCAGTCTTTTCTTCTGAACAAGCACCTGATCTCCACTGATGCGCTGTACCTGCTACTGGGTAGAAATGAATGGGGTGAACAGCAGAAGCATGTCATTCAGTCAATCCCAAAGCCCATATGCTACCTACAAACTAGTGTGTACTCATTCAGTAGCAACCCAAGAGTCAGGGGAACTTGCTAGCTTGGCACATCTCTAGGTTAGTCAGCAGTTACCCTGTACAGTAAGTGCAAATGGGTCATGCCTGCGAGAGATGAAGACTACTCCATCCAAACCCATCTCAGCAGACACCCGCTGTGACTAACCATGTAGACCAAAGGCAGTGTTGCTCTCTAATCCTGATTTGTGAATCTTCCCACTAATGGTTTCCCTTCCTTTAGGTAGTCCACTAGCTGCTGCTGTACACTTTCCTAAAATGAGATGTTACGGGTAACAGCTGCTGGGATCAGCAGAAGTCCAGTTTTGTATCGCTTCACCAATCCAAAGTTAGTTTCGTGAATCTCATTTGCTTTCTGTTTATAAAATGAGACAAGCACATATTTCTCAGGAAAGCCTTCTGCGTACAGTATATACCTCAAGAGTACATGGGAAGATTTTAGTGTATCTGTTTGTTTCTAAATTAGGAATTATTGCCAGCTTTAACTTTCATTTTCAAATAATTCCACATGATACTTTTATTACGGGTTGTTTTCTGGCTTGCTCATACATTTCAGGAGTAATTCAACTGCACAGAAGTAATCTTATTCCACACTTATTAGATGATTAATTATTGATTAATAAGCGTTTGTTTTAATTAGAAGATCTTTATGCTAAAATTAGAAAATTTGTTTTTGCCAAATACCTGACAAAAACATCTATTTTGTTCTATGTATTTATCCAAAGTTAATTGACACCCCAGGAAAATACTGCGCAAGCAAAGATTTAATAAACGTATTGACGATTAGGATGGAGAGAGGGAGGGTTGTGCTACTATTTGCAACTGTGTAAACCATTTTTATAAATGTTGATGGGCAGCAGCATCTCTTAAACACCGATGTTTTGCAGTGAGCATAAAAGCTGTTGTAAATTCACAAGCAAGAACGAAATGAACATACCAAACCCGAACCTAACTCGCTGGACAGTCATTAATGTCTTCTGCACCAAGTCCTCTAATGACTTGTGTTTTTTAAACAGGGTAAAGTGAATGTGTTGCATTGCAAACTCAGGTATTATGATGAGCCGATAGGAATGTAGCTAGAAATGTAGAGACATTAGGTCAGTCACTAGATGTATTTGTGAATTTGGTTTGAAGGACATCCTACAGAAGTTGGCATTTTTTGTCCCATTCTTCACATAACAGTTGGTTTACAGGGACCCACATTTTATTTGTGCTAGTGTGTGGGGGTGTTCATTATCTTTGGTATCTGCCGTTGCTTTTTTGACCTTCTGTCATAGGCGACTCAACCAACAATAATCATTTGTGGTGGAATTTTCTGCCAAGACAAGTCCATTTTTATCCCTGGTTTGATAGAAAAGTCAATTGACTCCATCCTTTCCTTCAGAGTATTTGTGCAAATGTAAATCTGAAGAGTTCTTTTTAACCCAAACAGAGGTTCGAGGTATACATTTGGAGTGCTTACGCTCACATATTCAGAGGGGAACTCTGACCAAAAGCCCGCTGAAGTCAGTGGGGGTCTTTCCGTTGACCCCGAGGGCTGCGAATAAGGCCATAGAAGCACTTGAACTGAAAGAGCAAACTCCATTAGCTGTAGCACTAGTAGGCTCTTCTCCTCTTTGTGGACCAGCAACTAGAAAGGGATATAAGTCTCAGGCTGCATGTCATGCCAGCAAGAAGCTCAAAGCCAATTATATCTATAAATTGTGACATAAGCCCCCTCCTGCTTGGTGAGAACCCAATCAGGTTTGAACTCAGCAGCACTAATGCAGGGAGGCAAATTTACAACCACGTGTAACACATTCAGCTCTTTGTCGTGTGACACTAAACGCCCCTGTAGCACCACTGACGTCTAGAGCTGTCTGTGCATCAAGAAGTCTAAGTTCTCAGGCTGGGGGCATAGGCAATAAAGCCCAGCATTGTTCTGCTGCTCATTGCCTGATGCTTCTCAGCTTTGCGTATTGAATTGCCTGTGGGAGAAGAGAAGAATCTTCATGGGTAATTACAAACAAAAGGGAAGTTACCAGTGCAGCCCCTCCAGTGCACACATTAAATGTGAGGAGATGAAATGCCTCTTTCTAAGCTGTGCCCAACCACCTGAATGGGTGAAACAGAAACACCTAGCAGGGACCATGTATTAGGAAGAAGCTAAAGTCTTTATTACACACATGAATTTCATATGTGCACTTACCACTCTTTGCATGTTAATATCTTAGCTGCTTTAATCCTTTCCATCTCACTCCTAAAGCCACGGTACCATAGAGCAATGCTTGCTCTTCAGTGCTTAGTGTAGCTGTCCACTTTCCCACATCTTCAGTTACTGAGATTTCTTATCCACGGTTGCATAGACACACAGACCAAAGAGCAGACCACAAAAAGTCCTTTCCAGTTGCAGATCTTGTGAGTCAAATGTTCAGAGTGTTGCTGTGTATCTGTGCCAGTTCAAAAGGCTGAGGTTTGAATACTCTGATCAGTGATATGAAAATAGTCCTACAGTGTCAGGTTTGTCAGTTCAGATATTTATTGGTCTCTCTTGGATCTATAGAATTGGGTTGGATCTCTGGTGAGAGTGGATGTTCTAAGAGTCTGTCAGTTCCTTTTTCCAACCAGCCCAGTGCCCCAGGAGGCGCCTCTCCCCAGTGTTCCGGTGCTATTGCTTCTCGTTGGAACCCAAAAGTGCAAACACTGCTGCAAAAATGAGGTGTAGGAAGTTGCTGGAGCTGTAACACCTCAGAGAGGCTCAGTTCCACGATTTAGCAAGGGGTTGGAGAACTAACCCTGCCTGATTTGTGCCTACATCCCTACTGAATATGTGAGCTTGAGTGCTCTTAAGGACTCTGGGTATGCACAGGCCTGACACAGAGAACTTGCTAAAGTAAATTTGAAGGTTCACTACAAATGGGATTTTTCCATATTCTGAGTAGGAAGACTGGAGACTGCTTTGAGTCTTGTTTGTTGTCTACCCTGTATGTCCCGTACTCCCTGTTATGTTGCTGCATTACAGGATCTGTGTGCTGGTATGAACAAGAAACTCTTCAGTTGTCTGCACAAAGCATTAATGAAGTCATTTCTGCATATTGGTTTTAAAAGTCCAGTCCTTCAAACTGATCTTTTTTTAAAAACTTGAATTTCTTTTATCTTTAATACTTTTTTTAAAAGGAAAACAACAAAAATCCCTCCTGTGAACATGCTCTCACCGTTGATTCAGTTCTTCTTTTTCCTTGGTTTTGATTTGAAGCTATGAAGCTCGGTGTCTGTGACGATGTTATTTCTGTATTTCTCAGGATAAGAAGCGGCAATCATCCCTGTCACATAAAAGGCAGGAGAAGGGGGGAACTTGGGGAACTAGTATAAGTATGAAGCTAATTTTTAAGTTTTAGATGATGTGTAAATCAAAGCCGACAATACATACAATGTCAGCGTCAAGCTATGGTGTTTCTTTGGGTTCTCAGTGTGTTGCTTGTGACGCGCACAGAAGCTCAGGGATATGTATTTAATGTGACCCATAGAAACCCCAATCTTGATGTTGCAACAGTAGCTTCTTTCATGGCCTGTTTGGAAGCCCATTAAAATCTGAGTCAGCATCTCCACATTTGGATTTTAGGAAGAAAAATCTAGTTTTGTTTGTGGGGAGTTTTTACATTCATGGCTTGTGTACAGTCAATGACAACACAGAACAGTTTCCTTAGGATTCAAGTTGCCTGTTCTGTGCTATTGCAAATCTGTATGAAGGAACCCTGGGTTATCAGGACAGATGCTGTGCCTGTCTGGATTATAATCATTAGGGTTGTCAGTCTGTCAGGGCAAAGTGGTGAGAGAATACTGACGTGTTCGCAGGAGACAATGTCCGAGATAGTTGCAAACTGCAGGGGAAATCATGGGACGGCCTGGACGTGTCCTGTAATAAAACCCGTTGCGGCTTCACTAAACTCAACAAAAATAATATGGAAGTGTCCCACCCAATTTGCCCAGCAGTGCCCTCTGCCTATCCTGATGGGCATCTTTAATGTGGTAACGTTGAGAGGTAACATAACGTTCTTAGAAAACACCTTGGAGAGTTCCTGGCAGTGTGCGCTGGGTCAACACCATGGCCCAAGAGCCGTTATGACGCTGGGCACTTCTGCAACATTTGCCTCTTCAAAGCACTTTACAAAGGGCTTGTGCTTTCTCCTCCAACAAACAGGATTTTGAAAATGTAATAAATACAGAAGAGAATAAAAATCATGGTCATCATGACCACATCTTAAAATGCCAGGCTCCATGATGGCAGCCCTGAGAACTCTGCAGTCATGTTCTTTGTAAACTGGAACTTTAAAGCTTCTGTACAGTAGAGCTTTCTCTCTGCAGATCTGCCAGGGTTTTAGATGCAGCCAGACTGCTTGAGAAATGTACTAGAGGTAAAATTACTTTGTTTACAAACATACAAGAATATCCAGCCCAGCCCTATTCCATGATATGATCACCACAGACTGCCTCCGGGCTAGTCCCCATGGACACTGCATGCACCACAAGCTGGGCTGTACACCTACAGCAGTAGCTCAAAGTACACTAGGGATCTTCTAATGCACAGCAGTAGGATCTGTATGCAAACTTAGTGCACTGTAGGTTTGCACACCTTGGCTTGCTGTGCACTAAGTGTCCGCAAAGCTAAGCCCTCCGGCACTGGGGGAATGACAGAACAGTCAGCACCGTCCCCAGAGCTAGCAGGCTGTTTGCTTTAGCAGCCTGGTTTGCCAGAATCTGAAAGCCTGCGCTTGAGCTGTTCATGCTCAGAGATGTTAGCCTACTGCAGGTATTATCTTCCCCTTAGGGGGGAAAAGGAAAGTCTGACTGTGCACTGACCTCTAACAAGTGCATGAAAGAAGCAACGTAGTTGGTGGAAGAAATGCCACCAAAGGCAGAAAAATAAAAAATAAAATAAAAAAAAAACCAAACCACATGACGATCAACCTCAGTGAAGCCTTTTGTGATTCATTGTTTTCTTTCATTTTATAAAATGTCTTGTAATAGTTGATAACATTATTGACTCAATTTCCATAACAAAACTACCTCTTGTGTGACATCCTGTTTATCATCTCAAAGGGATTGTGTGAAAAACAAAATACTGCTTCTCTTTCTGGTTACATTTCTGATGAAAAATGTGGAGTGTAAATGTCTTGGGTTTTCTTGCTGTTCCGTTTAGTTCTTGTTGGGTTGTTGGTCCTTTAATGGTTGCTGCGGCAGCATTTGAATGTTTGGGTGACATTTTGTGATTCTGTTGCTCAGAACTGAAACGCCCAGCACCACTGTGGGGGAGACACCTACCAGGCTGCTCAGGTTGTACTGGAACTTAGTGGCTTTCACTTAGGCCTTGGCCACCTTCAGGATTTCCCAGGGTGACGGTCAGCAGTGTCACTGCACCAGTACAAACCCCTAGCACGCAGGCACGGTGATTCAGCTGCCATTTGTACCAGTGCAGCTTTTCCCAGCTTCAGATGGTAGCTGGCTGCACTGGTGCTAGTCGCCACATGTCCCCAGACAGCGAGAGACCAAGAAAACCAAAGCCCTGCACATTCCTCCAGAAGGTGCTCGGGTCTCTCCAAGTTGGAGAGCTTTGGAGGGCTGGGAGTAGCCCATGTCCAGCATCTCCCCCTGGTTTGGTTAACACACCAAGCATGAGCTGCTGATGCAAAATGTAGCTTTCACCAACTCGTTTGAATTTCCTCTGACTGAGGCTTTGTCATTGGCATCTCAGAAGCCATAGAACAGAATTGCACAATGGGCCTCTAACAGATGCATGACATATGCATGACATTGATAGCAAAGGGTTTCCTCAGGGTCCTTGTGTAAGTGTTCTGCATTACAGGCATGTTTACAGCATAAGCAAATCAGCCCAGAAACCCTACCTATTTGCATTGGCCCTTTTGTTTCAGCTGTTCCATGTGGCATATCTATAGGCAATTTGCCGTCCCCTTGCATTGGTAATGTTTTTTCATTGTCAAGCACAGCAAAAAAATTCATTTTTCCCATGATCCCTTGCATAAATCAGGGAAGCAGGATGTCACCTCAACATAACGAATAGTGAACATTTAGTTGTTCTGTTTAATATGCTTGGAGCTGGAGTGCAGACAGGTTAGTGTCGCTGGCCACTGCCTTCCCCCCCTAGATCCTAGCGGCACCTCGGAGCTGATCACACTTCCCATCTCAGGAGCTGTTTCTTGTCCATACACTGTGACCAAATGAATGTTTCTCCTGATGTGTCCTGTTTGTGCCGTGGGGCCCGCCCTTCACCCACTGGTGGGATGATGTGCAGGCTCCTCACGTCTGACCTGTCTCCGCTCCGCTGCTCTGTTCTGTGACTTGACTACCTGTGGAAATGTGACCAATAAGTGTTAAACGCATGTTTAGCAAGTGTTAGCTGTTTGAACTAATAAATGTGAATTGTTCTGCATAGGTTGGAAGTCGTGTGTCCTTTCACTCTACCTCCTTCGTCCGGTTCTTATCACTTTCCTTTCAGGGGACTCCACCATGGTAACGAGGTCACACACTGGCCTTAGACCCATTTTATTTTGCAAGTACGTGATGCTGATCCTCTGCCCTGCCTCTTTCCTTCTTGTGAAGAGGCCAGGGGTTGAAATGTCCCTGGGGTCATGGTTCAGGGCAACTACCTGGTCCCCCAAGGGCAACCACTCTTGGCTCCCCAGCCATCGCTTCTCAGGCAGAGACCCGCATGCCTCTGTCCCAGCTGAGGTTTTTCCAGTCTGCGCAGTTCCTTGCCTACACTGTGAGATCCTAGCAAACTTCGCTTTATCTCCAGTGTGGCCTGTGAATCTCCAGACGCTGGGAACAGCATACTTTGCCTGCAGTTACACACAGCTCTTCATAAGCAAGCACATTTATTCTTAGTGAAAGCATTAGGGAAGAACATTCAAACTAACAGAAGGACCTACTCTGCTGCTAAAGAGCTCACTAGAGATCACGCTAGCTCCAACCTAGGGCTCTGATAGGTGGCAGTCCTTCACAACTGGGTTTTCCCTGTGGTTACAAGTTTCTCATGGTCCCAAATTCAGAACCACCATGAATAGTTCTGTCTTTGCTTTAGACAGCTTGGGCCTTTTGATCTTGGCCTCCTGTACCAAGTGATCAGCAGACAAGCCCACCTCTCAGGACACAGTTGGAAAAGGCTGGGATTTTGCATAACCAGAGGTGGTGAATTTGCATTCACCTTCCCCTGGAGATTCTCCAGGAAAACGACTTTACACATTTTCTCCAAAAGCCCATTCTTGCCTGGCCCATTGTTCAGTACGGTCCTTTGAATCCCGGGTATCTCATCTGTCACATCTCCCCCCTCAAGAGGTTACATACAGTCCCAGCCCACAATAATACAAAGGATCCCAAAGATACTTATTGAAAGGACAATGCAGGAAATTGCCATCTCTGTGGCACATGGGTCTGGGAAAAGCTGTGTCTCCATATTGACTGTGGAAACCCAAGTGTCTCAGGGCTATACAGCACACAGATGGCACAGTCCCCTTCCCCAAGAAGCTTACGATCTAAATAGCCCAGCAGAGTGCACTGAGAGACCTCAAGGAAGGGCCAGCCTGAGACTGAGTTCTGTTTCTATTAGAACAGGAGAGTGGCAGTAGTTTTATTGCTATGGGCTGGCTGAGGCTCTTGAGAGGGTGGATGATTGGGATTCAGGAGCAGGTTACAGGTCTAGTGGGAGCATGCGGTGTGAAGAGGAGAAGGCAAATCCTGGTGGTGGGCCTCTCTGGGATTCTGCCAAGTAATGAATGCAGAAGGCCGCACTGTCTTCACAAATGCACTTTTTCTCCTGCTGAGCCGGGTGTGGAGAGCAGGTTCAGAAAAAGCAGCTTTCCCACTTAAATAAGGTCTTCTGCATTGTAATTATTGCAGTTTGTTTTGAATTCCTTTGGCATCTCTGCATGATCACAGATGACCGAGGTGTGTGTGCTATGACTGCGAGGTGTCCAGAACACACACTAGTTAAATAGGCAATCGTCCGCATTGTTGGATCCAATGAAAAGGGATTCTTCAAACCAGCCAGAAGAGACTTTTGCCTTAATAGCTACTGCAAAGCAAGAAATAACATCCCAACAAACGCACCAGAAAACCTTGACCAATGTGCTTTGGTGAGAAACTGCAGAATCAGTTAAATATCTTTCGTGTCAGTGAGGCAGACGAGTGCTAATAGATTCAGAGGTGCTTTGTCTGTTGGAGTGCGAACGTGCGGGTCCATTCAGTGGTAAACCACTGCACTGTCACAATGGCACTGTGAACCCTACCAAGGTAGCAAGGCTTCCTCTTCCCCCACCCTCCGCCCCCTCCCCCCCCACACGCACGCTGATTGGTGCTGCTCTCGCCTGCCTTCCATTGCCTGTGAATCACCAGGTTGATAAACATGGAGTTGGTGCCTAGTTGTAACTGGAGGCTGAGTTCGTAACACATTGCATTTAGTGGGAGATATTTTTCCTAATGGCCAGTCCACAGCACTGGTGAAATGTGCCCCCAAAAGTCCCTGTCCTGAAGATATTAATCTAGAGGGAGCTGCTGTGTGAGTGAAGACTAGAGTAATACCTGTTTTGGGTGGGAAGGAGCTATGTTCTAGTGGCCTGAGACATGACTAGGGGTTAGGAGATCTGGCTTCTAGCCCCAGGCCTCCTGCTTCAGGCTCTGCTTCAGCCTTGGCAAGTCACTTTACCTTTCCTGGATTGTTTCTCCATCTTTAAAGTGGAGGATGCACTCACTCTGCTTGGACAAGTTGCTCCGTGATCTGCGGCTCTGAGTGACAGGTATGATTGGTAAATTACTTTATCTGCCATTCCATTTGAACCCTGTGCAGCAATGAGAGCGACTGGCCTTTGATGGGAAACCTAGCTCTCAAAAGCAACTGCGAAAATTGTTCTCTCCAAGTCTTGTGGTGATCCAGCTGTTCAGGGTTTTAAAATCCACCTCTTCCAAGCTGGGCTGCCGTGTTTCTCTGTCTCTGCCATTCCTTTTCTTGCCTTAAGTGCTGCTGCAAAGCCAGAAATAAAAACCCAAACACACAAACCGCACCCTCCAGCAACGTGCTTTGGAGAGAAACTGGACGGTGAGTCGCCTGGTACGTGTAGATGTCCCCTGCGTGACTCGTGGCCCTGCTTGGAGCTGTGGTAGGAATTCCCTGCACCCTGCAGCTGCTAGCTCCCAACAGGTTCTTCCACAGGTTCCGTTCTCACCTGGGAATTCCTGTGCCCATCCTGTGGAGACTGAGCCACGTGGGGAATCCTTGGTTCAGGAAACGCTTGCTCTGGCCTGCTATACGGGGCCTAATGGGTTAGATTTGGAATGAGGGCGTGAGGGGAGACAGTGGCTCAAAATGCAGCTGAGCCAAGGGCCCTAGGACCGATGTACCACAGGGGAAGGGCCTAGGCCTGCTTCAGCCTCGCTCCTGGCAGGAACTGACAGCGGGCTGCAGTGTGAACTCCTAGGCAGCAGCTGGAGCCCTGTGTTTTCACTGAGCCCTCTTGGCAACAGCAATAACCATGTCAGCATAGAAATCAATCTGGGAGCCGCTCTGCTTCCCCTGCAGTCTCCTTCCGCTCGCTGGTGCACCAGCACACACGGGCTGTTGGAAGGAGCGTGTGTGTGTGGGCTCCAGCTGGGTATCGTTCACATCCCCACGCCGGTATCTGCCAGCCTGGGCCTCGCCAGACATCAGCGCCTGCGATGATCGTGGATGCAGGCAGGGCAGGATCCCCTCCAGGGGCGTCAAACATTTTCAGCTTCAGCAACTTATGTACCTGATCTGGATGTTCCCACGAGCTACTGGTGATTCCCTAGCGGCTGCTCTAACCTCCCCTGCTTCTAGTGCTGCGTGCTCTCGGGGTTGAACCACGCAGCCCCCGCCAGCCCTGGGCTGTCTGATGCACTCTGGGCTTCCTTCACTTCCATCCGAAAAGCTGTGCTTTGCAGCTGACGCCTCAGCAGGGTGATGCTCCCACACCTTGTCTGTCATTAGCTACGCTGCCCCCAGCCGGAGACTCGCCAAAGTCACAGGGTGAATCAGTGGCAGAGCCAGGACGAGAGCCTCAACTCCTGACCCCGTGCTTCAGCCCTTTGGACCGCCCCAGCTGTGGGGACGGCGTCCACACACTCTCCTGCAGCAGATCTTTAGGGCAGCCCGTGGGAGATTTCCTTTTATGCTCTGCCCCTGCGATGGTCTATGGGCTGCTGCGCCAAGTCCACTGGCCTGGTTCCTGGGGTTTGATCCTTTCCCTCCTGACCCAGGAACCTGTTCTTGACTCTTAGAGCAGGAATTCAAGGGAGCCAGATGTGGCCGGTGACTTCACAGAAACCGTTCCCTTGGCAACAGGAGCCACTGAACAGCTTTGCCGTAGCAACGCCCCTTCCTCTCTCCCCCTTGTCTGTTTCTCCTGGTTCCCAGCATGCCCAGCTAGCTCCTGCCCGCGCAGGGCCCTGGCACCAAACTACAGCATCCGCGCTAAGTGCCCGAGTGGGTCCCCAGCGGAGAGCTCCTGCTAGCGCAGTCACTTACAGCTTGACAGGCCCGCGGCCCAGCTGGTCAGCCCGACCCAGCGCCCGGGCCTAGGCCAGTGCAATGCTCAGTTCCGTGGTGGGTCAGCGTGGCCCAGGCTCCCGGTGCAGCGGCTCCTGGACTGGGGATGAGTGCGCCCAGGGTGGAACGGTCACAGTTGTGGCCTGAGCCCCTGGAGTGGCAGGAGCTACAGGCTACACCCCTGCCATGGTCCTGCTGGCTGGGGGGGAGGGGCCCGTGTGTCCATGGGGCCAGTTCTCTGGGGCAGGGCGTTTCACCAGCTGGGGATGGCTCCTTCAGTGCTCAGCACCTGCTGCAGGGGGGAGCTCTTCTTTAGCCCCAACCCATGAGGCCGAGGGGATCATGTCCCACCTCCCTGCTGCCTACTGTGGGGAGCGCTGGGGGACATGGAGAACATCCTGGAAAGCTCCTGGGGCGGAGGGTCCTGTTGGGAGAAAGGCCTGATTTCACCCATCCCACCCCCTCCAGCAGTCTGTCCCGGCCCTGGCACGGACCCGGCAGCGGTGTGGATCTCCAGACACTGCATGGCAGCAGATGCCTGCTGCTCAAGCCCAGAGGATGGCCCCTCTGCCAGACGCTGCTGGGGACCTGGGCCTCGTATCTCCACACGGCCCAGCACATGCAGCATGTTCCTCAAGCAGCCTGGGAGGGAGTCCTGTGGGAAGGGGGTTGGCACTGAGAAAGGGAACGTCTGGGCTGGACACTAGGAAAAACTCCCTGGTCTGAGAGTCAGGCCTGGACTTGCCTCCCACTACTTGGGAACTTTACAACAAGGCTTTAGGCAAGAGTCCTGCCCTGGCTGATGGCAGAGAGCTTCCCTCCAGCTCCGTCACCCTAATTCACAGCACGCTTGTCCTGAAATCACCCAGCACCTTGCCGGGAAGGAGACACCCCCAGCTGCTCATGGCCTGGCCGGCTGACGTGAGCCTTTGGGCCCAGTCATGGCTTCTATCACAAGGGCCACAGCCCTCCACCGCCACTCTCCTCCCCACCCCCACTCACTCACAACTCGACTCCTCTGAGCCTCCCCAGGATACGTGTTGCTCTGCCCCGCAGTAGCCAGAGCTGGAGTCAGCCTGCTGAGGTGCGTTGGCAGGAAACGGAGCCGAGAGGCTTTGGCCGGGTTTCCCTGGCACAGCTCTGCTATCGACTTCGTGAGCTTCCCTCAGCCTCCATACGGGCTCTCCTCAGAGCGTACATCTCGCCGGACAGGCTCAGCTGGCGCAGCCGTTGGCTGGAGTTGCAGGAGTTCCCTGCTGCCCCAGCCCCTTGGGTAACTGTCCCGGGAGAGCAGCTCCCTGATCCAGCTAGGGTAGGTATGTGGCCCTAGCCTGTGTATCCACGTCCCTTTCCGTATTTGCTGTATTTCTGCTCAAAGACCCCGTGAGCCAGGGCATGGCTGTTACCCCATTGCACAGGTGGGAACTGAGGCCCGGCGTGGCTCAGGGACTTGCCCAGGGTAACACAGGAGGCTTGTGGAAAAGCAGGGAGTTGAACCAAGGTTTTCACATCCTAGGTCAGTGCCCTACCCATGGGGAGATCCTGCCCGCCGTGTTGGACTGCAAGCTATTGGGCCTTGCGGGACCGAACCCACGTGGTTTACCCTCCCCTTCGTTGCCTTTCCCTGCTCCCTGCTCTCCTCTCCCCAGACACAGCCCCCAGCCACTCAGCACCTCACTCCTGCTGCCAGCGTGAATTCGCGGTCACTCTCCCGCACCCAGGGATCCACACTTAGCACCGTCACTGACTGGGAACAGCTTCTGTGCTCTCAAAATGAGCATGAAATGTGCTGTCCCCGCCCATCTCTCCCCTGGGAGCTGCTCTTGTGCTATTTTTTCCGAGGGTTTTTCGGGGCTGGGATGTTGGCATTAAAATGTGGCTCGACGTGCAAACCATTCCACTGCGCCTGGTCCCGCTGCTGGGTCTGAGCGCTGGTGTCCTGCTCTTTCATTGGCTTTAGCAAAGGAGCAGTACGAGCAGCTACTGGGGGAGAGAAGGGACAGGATTTCCTGCCGAGAAAAGCCCTGGCTATCTAAACTGCCCCCCTCCCATCAGCCTGATCCTGAACGCGTGCTCTGTGTCAGGAGAGCTGGTCAGGTCTCTGGCTGCCCCACGGGGGGATGGCAGCAGGATGCAGTTGTTGCTCCGCACCCCTCTTGGGTTCTGACCAGCTGACAAACTGCCACAAGTGGGTCCCATGGGAAACAAAGGCCCAGCGCTACCCAGGCTGCTCCCTCCTGGGGTGCTGTCGGGGGGTCGCTGGGACTCCGATGGACTTCCAGGTTTGTGGCTGAGAAGGTGGCTGTACGCCCTCTCTGCCTGAGCTGTGGGGCAGGGCTGTGGCACAGGTGGGAGCAGCTCAGCGAACGGGTGCCAGATGTCTGTGGCAGGTGGAGGAACGGCTGACTGTCAGTGAATTGGGGGGGGGGGCGGGATTTGGGGTGGTCACCAACCTGGAATGCTGCCTGAGACAGCCCCAGGCTGTTCTGGGACTGCCAAAATTCAAAGCCCAGGGAGCTGTGCTCCCCACAGGAAGTGCTCGGCCCTGGGGCTTGGTGGCGTACAATGGGTTTTTCTTTTCTCAGTTAATAGCACCAGTGTGACAAGGTCTTTAAAGAAACCAGCTCCCGCCGCCTTGAGTTCAGTGCACAGCAGCCCAGGCCTCTGCTAGAAGCTTATCCAGATGTGTGCACCCCACTTGGCTGGGTCTCCAGGTCCTACTTCAATACAGTCAATCGGCTGGTACACCGCAGCCACGGATCCCACACCTGGAAAGCAGCCCGTGGCCTTTAGGATTCCAAACAGTTCCAACCTCTCTCCTGCCCTTTGCCTGCTATTGAAATGTGCATCCCCCCCACCCACAATTTAGAGATTTTATCTCAACCCAAACAATGAAAGAATCTGCAGCTTCGCTTTTGTCTTTAGCAGCCTGGTTTTTCTTGCTCTCTGCTGTTTCTATTGTGTTAATTCTTCCACTCTATGGCATTTCTTCTTCTCCTTCAAGACACAGCTCAACTTCTGTGACAACATACCATTGTGGATTTATTCCCTCCAATGGGGCGCTGAAGGTCAGTGTTATGGAGGGTCTGATGTTAAGGAGGTGGATAATGATATCTTTTTCGTATAGCAGGATGAGTTTGTCCATACCTTAAAACAAAGATTGACCATGTGCTGGAGAGCCTGACCAGGGGTTTGGGCTTGCGCTGGCTACGTTGTGTTAATATTAAGTCAACACAAAGGGCTATTTGAAAATCAGAATTGGAGTGGGGAAAAGTACCAGCACATTTTAATTTTCAGTTCAACCTCCACTGACCACTGTATTTTGATTAGAACTCTGCTTACCTTTCATCTCGTGCTCTGGCTGGTGACAACTGCCGTTGCATTGTGTGTGATAGTGCAATAGTTTATCACCGAAGGCCAGCTGTTCTATGAATTCAGAGACGACGTTGAACAAATCATACTGTCACTAACGTCAAACTTGTTAACCTGATCTTTGGTGGATCACCAGTGTCAACATTGCATGGAACATCCATTATACGGCCCAAGGACGCTGAGCGGTGTTTGTCAGGCTGTTCTGTCATAGTCCTACTCTTTGACCTTCATGGAGTAACTCTCAAGGATAGGCTGCCTTCCTTTCTTAAAAAGGAGACTCTCAGAGGATGTGCCCTGGCCCATCAGCACCACTCGCGTGCCTACGGGAGCCGTCAGCCTCCTGGGAAGTGAACTGACACTGCACTCACAAAGTCATGCACCTCAGTGAAATGGTGTGTCCGGTTGCTCCGGTGACGAGCTTGTGACTGATTAGCCTGTACCATTCATACATGGCCCAGCTTCCTGCAGTTTACTCCCCATGTGGAGCCTTCCAGCAGAGAGCCAGTGACTGGCTGGAGCGTTCTGCACAGAGATTTCTGTGAGGGGAACTCCAGGGAGCTGATTCTGAGCTGGGGAAATGTTCTCCCCAGACTGGTCATCCCTTTGGAAGTCCCTGCATGGTCATTTTGATGTTGGACCCCTAGACCACATAATGGCTGGAGGGGCAATGTCCAGGAGCCATTACCTACCCAGCTAGTGACAGACTCTGCTTGCGCGCCCCGTTCACCCTGGAGCTCTCTGCTGAGGCTCTCAACAGGCCATGATGATGATGGAGAGGCTCTGAGGAGCTGGGCTGATCCGCACAGGCAGCCTGGTGAGGTGTGACCTGCTGACTCGGCGGCACAAAGCTCCTGATCCTACCACCTCTGCTTCCAGCTCCCCGAAATAATTATCATATAGAACCGAATGCAGTCAGGTCCATCCTGGCTCCATCCTGCTGGTGCAAACGGCTTCCCACTGTCTCCTGGCGTGCACTGGTGTGAGAGAGAGAAGCCTGCCTCTGCTCCCCAATTTCAGCTGAGAATCAAGCCTGTGACTAGGTCACTCCCTGTTCTCAGTTATTTAGCGACCTGGAGCTACTTGGGTGCCCTGGGCCTCTCCAGGAGGGGCTAATGGTGCCAGCAGTTCATGGAACAGCCATGCAACGAGTCTGGATTTCCTGAGGGGCTGCCAGCTCTCTGACAACACAACAGTGACAAACCTCCCCCAGAGAACCAAAGCCAAAGAGCTGCTGCTTCAATGAGGAGCAGGACCCAAACCCTACCTGCAGGCCGGGCTGTCTGGCACCATTCTGACAGCAGCCACGCAGCCTTTGTGCTTACCCTGCCCTGTTCCGCTAGGGATTCCCAGGCACCTCACAAACTTGAAGCAAGTCGCATGGCTCCCCAGAGAGGGGCAGGCGCTGTCTCCTCCCCATTGTGAAGAGTGAAAAAGGCAGGCACACAGCGGGTTAGTGACTAGCAGGAGGCCCAGAGCAAACTAGTGATCGGTTCAGGAACAGAGCCCATGAGTCCTGGCTTCAGTGCCTTTCTCTAAATAGCAGATCACTTTCCCCTCCTCCTTTCTTGGAGGGACCCTCCAGCCATGCTATACGAAGAGCTGGTCGCTGCCAAACCCCGCATGTGGCTACAGTCCAGGAGAAGTCGGGTTAGAAGGGTGTTTCCACGGCAGAGAATGATGTCACCAGTGCTAGATGCTAGGAAGGGGAGGCTGGTTCTACTGGGACGAGGATAGATTTATTCCCAAATTTGCTGGCAAATCCCCATGATGAGAAGGGAAATCTGTGATTGGCTCAGTAACAACTTGCAGGACAGCTGGGCGCAGTTAGCCTCCATTTCCTAAAAGATCCAGACAAGCCTTCCCTGAGCAAGAGGCCATGATCAGACGCGGACTCTGCTCCCTGCCCTGCTCCCCAGCATGTGGGAGGTGATGTGCCTGGCGCACATTTTTTTTCTGCTAACAGAGAAATGGCAAAGCCCAGCTGGGCGTCGGATGGGACTGAAAGGGAACCTACAAAGGGGAGAGCAAAAGCTCACCAGACTGTCCAGCTTTGATGTGCCGACTTTACCCAGCACAGGGACCTGTTGACAATAATGGGCTTTAGCTGCCCTGCTTTAAATGCAGTAGGTTACAGCCCCCTTGCTTTATGGGGAGGCACCATATGGAGGCTAGAGATCCCATCATGCATTGCTCCTTTTTTTATGAAAGAAGGCTTCTTGGAGCAAGATGCATAAGTGAGAACTACAGTTCCCAGCATGCACAAGCTGCATTTCCCAGGGGAAGGTGAAGGTGAAGGTGAAGGTTGCTGCTGGCTGGGATGTGGAATTCCATGGGCACACTTGACCCCTCTAATCCCCAGCCTGCCAACGCATTCCAACCCTGAGATTCCAGGAATAAATCTGATCTGAAGACCAAGCATCTCCCGCCTGGCACCCACAGGAGCAGGGCACAGCAAGGTGCTTTAGGTCCCTATGACTTTCACCTCCTTCCCTGGGGAGTCTGAACTGAAGTATCACTCCGAGCGGTCCTTGTCAGGATGTTGATAGTGTTGCTAAGGCTGGAAGGGGTGCATAGGGCTGCCATCCTACCCCTTCTAGACTCGACGGCTGGGATTCCCAAAGCAGCTGAAGGACGACAAGTACACACCTTCCCATTGGAACTCACCAGCTCCCTTCAGCTCCTTTAAAATGCCAGCCCACACTTCTAGAACATCCCCAGGGAGGTGCTGGCCAGCACGTGAGAAGGGGTTTCTGGCCAGTCTGATCTGTTCCCAGGCTGATCTTGCTGATCAGCTATTGGTGCCTTTTCAGACTTGTAAAGGTGCATGTTCAATGGGGCAGAAATCCGGGCTTCCTGCCCCCCTCATTTCTAATGTCAGGAGAACACTTCCTCCCGTTGCCTTTCCTTTATTTATCACATCCAACAACCACATCCCCTAGTGCTCAGTTCTCCAGCGTGTACACGTTTCATTCCTTTGATTCCTAACAGTCCCTTAATTCCTCACCTTTCCATCAGCCTTGTGGCTCTTCCCTGCACCCCTGGCGGAGGGGCTTTGCTACGCAGAGAGCTTCTCCGGTTCTACAGCAGTTACCTTGGAGGAGGAAAGAGAATGCAATTAAAGGGCCAGCAATCTTCCCTTGCTCATCACTTACTGATGTCAGTGACATTCCGTGGCCTCGTTGCTCTGTTTCCTGTCTTGATCTGACACTGCCTGGGACAGTAGTTCTCTCTGTCTCCGGCTTTGGCACCCAGGACTGGCAGGTTTCTCTGGGGGTTGCTCTCAGAAGCTGCAGCCAGGTGTCCAAATTGTCATCCTACGGTCAGACATGACCATCTGAAAGGCGTCCATTCCCTCCTGCTATGGGAGCTGAGATTTATTTTGCAGGTGATTTAGCTGAGATTCTGTGGCAGTGTGGCCAGATTGACACTTAGTGAGAGACAAACTAAAGAAATATCTGTCCACTAGGGCAATGAGCAAATACTAGAGATTCATATATATTACTAAGCAAAAAGCCACATCAATATAAACACCTTTTTGTTCCTGATTTATACCAGGGTAAGCGAGAGACCAATCACAGCTGCTGTATCTTGTGCACATCAGCACCTGTTCCTATCCATCCTGCAGAACAAGCTCCCGTCTGGGAGATGGAGATGGGTGTGGCTCTGCCTTGAGCATCAATGAAATCTTCACTGCAAGATCTTTATTGCAGGAAAAAAGCTCCCCTTGATCTTGTCAGCTCCAGGGCACGTTTGCAGCACAAGAAATCAGAGACATGGTCTTTTGGCTGATTGTGGGCTGAGCCAGCTTGCTGAGACAATACCCAGGGAGCCCACCATGATAACCGCTTCTCTGTCTTCAGGACAATTTTGCAGTCTGATAAAACCAGCCAGCTGTGTATGGCAAAGCCAGAAGCACTTGGGAGGGTGGGGGTGTCTGTGCCTCTGACTCAAACCCAGCATGGTGGTGGTAAAGCACTGCACTGCACTTGATGTGGTCAGTTACTTACTGGGCAGCTTTCCTCACAGGTTGGGCCCCCGTCCACTACCCTTTGTTTCTTTTAGTTTGTAAGCTCATTGGGGCAGGGACCATGCCTCCTTTTGTGTCTGGAAAGTGCCTGGCACATGGAGGCGCCTCTGGAAGTAAGCAGCAATGCTGAATATCATGTCCAGATTCCCAAAGGTAAACAGCGCGTGCACACAGGGGCCTGACCTGTCATTATAGCACAGCCCAGTGCTGCTCCTGTTTGCCAGGGAGATGCAGGACTCGGTGCCATTCTGCGTGGAGCCTGGCTGGTGTGGCCGGTGTCACACTGAACTGGAACAGCCACTGCTCATGACCCCCCACTGTGCCCCAACAAAAGTCTGACTTGTAACATGCCATCCGTTCTCTGTGTATTCTGACCCAGCTAATCAGCTGTGAAAGAGGAACAGAATGTCGGAGAGAAATCTTTCCCTCCGCCAGCCCATCACAATAAAAATTCCTATAAAGAGCTTTTATCCTTGAAGGAAATGAGGCACATAAGCAGGAGTAGTAAACAAGAGGCTGTCAGTCTGACCTAGGAGTGCTTCATGTTGTTGGCAACTGCCAAGCGGACACACGAAGTACGGCTGCATCCAAGTCCCAATGACACAGAACTATGTGCCTGATATGTCGGAGCTCCTCCAGGGAGAAGACCACCAGCACTTCCGAGCACTGTCTGAGCACCATCTGCAAGCGAGGGGATGCAGAGGACCCTATCTGCATCCACAGATCGGAAGGCTTGTGTGGCGTTGGAAGAATGTGAGGAACAAGGTTATGTCAGCTGGAGTGCTATCAGCAAAGTCATTATCAGCAGAGGGGCCAGGAGTCAGGGACTTGGGGGGTCTGACAGTAGAGGCAGAGATAACTGGCAAACAGTAGTGCTGGCCTCACCTGCTGCAGCACGCTCCGGGAACGTGGCAGCCGCAAGAGGCCTGGCCTTGCTGGCGATAAACTAGTAGATGGAGATAAAGTCCAAGAAGGAGATATGCTTTGCTTAGTATCAAGGCTACGCACCAGCAAGGAGACCGTGTTCCAGCAGGCCTTTCCTGCTGCCGCCAGGAGCCTTTTGCCGACTGCTCAGACAAACCCAGCAGTGTCCCGCAGCCTTCCATGGAGAGGTGGGTACATGTTCCCCACCTGGCCTCTAGCCCAGTGTCCCCAGCCCAGCAGGAAGGAAGCTGGCAGGACTGACCCCTCCCATCTGACACTCCACAGAGTGTTGGGGTCAAAGGAAAAAGTTACATCTGGTTTTGGGGCTATTTGTAGCAAGGCCAAAGGCTTTTCCTGGCCCAGAGGAGGAGAGAGGACAGGACAGGCACTGCCAGAACCAAAGACCAGATTCTTCATGGTGTTTGGACACCTAAAGATGCATAGAGGTGCCTGAGCCTTGTGGGGAACCTGAGCTGGGTTTGGAACCTGTTGCTGCTGATTCTTGGTCAGGAGGAGAGAGGGTGTCTCTCTGGGGTGTGGCTAGCTAAGATCTTATCTGGACCCCTTCAGTGTGGTGTCTGAGCACCTCGAAATCGTGACTGTATTTATCCTCACAACCCCCGTGCGGCAGGGCAGTGATTATCCTCACTGTGTAAGTGGGGATGGTCCCGCGACTGTGGGGAACTCCCCGGCTCTCTCTGGCTAGCGCCAGGATCAGTCCTTGCTCCCGCTGCCTCGACCCAGAGGCTGCCTACCTCCAGGGCCCCCTGCCCCGCTCCTGTGCCGGGGCCCTCGCAGCCCGCCACGGCTGGGCCGGGATCGCTGGGGCGAGGCAGGGCTGGGTGTCCCCGCGCCGGGGGCTCTCTCTGCTCCCGCCCGGCGCGACGTGTTCGCCAGCCGCCCGGGGACGGGCGGACGAGCCGAGGGGGGCGGCTGGAGGCGAACACCCGACACCGCCCCGCCCCGGCGTCTCTGGGGCGCGAGGGGCGCCCGCAGCCTGCGTCTCGCACGGCCCAGGGCCCGGCCCCGGCCTGGCTGCGCGGCAGGAGGCCGCGGGTCGGACACGTGCCCAGGCCGCGGGGCAGGGCCCTTCTCCCAGCCTCGCCCTCGGGGTCGCGGCCCCTCCCCGCCCGGCCTGCGCGGGCCCTGCCCCGGCCCCTCACATCGCTGCCCCGGCCGCTCGCTGGCTCACCGCACCCGGCCCGGCCCGGCCCCGCTCGGCTCCTCGGGCCCCGCTCGGGCTGCCCTGTCCTTAGCTCTGCCCTGGCAGCTCCGACACGGAGGACGGGACCCCCAGCCTCCCGGCTCCCTCATTGGCCTGCCCGCCCTGTCAATCAGGCTGCCCTGGCGCGCTGCCCTCTCCCCACTGGCCCTGGGGGCTGTCCGTCTGCGGGTCCCCTCATCGACCCTGCCCTGTGGTGCTAGGAGATGCCCCCCACAATCCCCTCAGTTTCTGCGCGAGGCCGGCTGCTCACACTTGCTCCGTGAGGCTGTAAGACAGAGAGACTGTGACATGCCCAACGTCACACGGGTTACGGCCCAACCGTTTGCCCACCCTGCCCCGCCAGCACACCCCTCGCCCCACGGCAAAGGGAATGGAGCCTCCTCCGTCCCTTCCCCTCCCATAGGGCCGGGGTGCAGCTGAGACCAGCGGCTGCCTTCCTGTGGCTGGTGATACGCCTGCTCCACGCCCTCGGGGAGAGAGAGGTTGGCTGGGCTTCCAGAGAGCTCGGCCTCCTCCTGCTCCTGCCCCTGTCTGCCCCATCCTCTGTCTCCTGCTTCGCCCCCCACACCGGGCAGGGTCATAGAATCATAGATTATTAGAGTTGGAAGGGACCTCAGGAGGTCATCTAGTCCAACCCCCTGCTCAAAGCAGGACTAACCTCAGCTATATCATCCCAACCAGGGCTTTGTCAAGCCTCAGCTTAAAAACCTCTAAGGATGGAGATTCCACCACCTCCCTAGGTAACCCATTCCAGTGCTTCACCACCCTCTTAGTAAAAAACCTTTTCCGAATGTCCAACCTAGACCTCCTGCCCTGCAACTTGAGACCGTTGCTCCTTGTTCTGTCATCTGCCACCACCGAGAACAGCCTAGCCCCATCCTCCCTGGAACCCCTTTCAGGTAGTTAAAGGCTGCTATCAAATCCCCCCTCACTCTTCTCTTTTGCAGACTAAACAAGCCCAGTTCCCTCAGCCTCTCCTCATAAGTCCTGTGCTCCAGCCCCCTCATCATTTTTGGCCCATCCTTCCTTTTCTTTCCTTTCCTGGGCTTCAGGAGGCTTTGCTTGGATGACTGCAAACGCTCTGGAGAGCCAGGTCCTCCCGGCCAGCGCCAGCGTGGGGACAGCAGGCTGCACTGGTTATTTACCTCTGCCCCTAGGGTGTCCTAATGCGGCCGATAGGCTGGAGTGGCTGTAGCCTGACTGGAGTGTGTGGCTGCCGATGGCTGAGCGCTAGTGGCCAGGCCAGTGGCCAGAGAGGTGCCTGGCCCAGAATTTGGAGGAGGAGGAGGGTTGAATTCAGGCTCCGGACGTGCACGTCTGGGCTTGTTGCATGGGGGCCGTGAGCTGCATAAAGGCGCAGTCTTCAGCGGCTGACGGCACCCAGGGAGGGGGACCCCCAGCGCCGCTGTCCTCTGTTCTGCGCTGCCCAGCGTTTGGAGTTATTGTTCCTTGGGCCCTCCTCTCCGTCCTGCCGTCCAGGCAGGGACACCGGTTCTCCTAGTGCTGCCCATCCTGATGTCAGAGGAGAGCACCTCCTGCTGAGTCCCCAAGACCATTGGCAGCAGAGACTATGGGCTCTGTTCTTGCAGGGCCACTCCCTGCAACATGCTGGGCCCTGTCTGGAGGTCTCCCACTCTAACAAGAGCCAGCCCGGCTTCGCTCGGCTTGGGAGACCTGCTGAGATTGCAGCCCATGGTGGGACGGCTACAATGCCGTGAACTAAACATGATCCCAGGGCTACTTGCTAATTTGAGAAGCCAGGCCAAGTCCTTGGCAAGAGCCTGTTCAAAGGCCCTGCCCAAGGCCAGTGAGGACGTATTTACCTCTGAAAACACCTAGCTGCAAAAATAGCAAGTGAGCAGTGTGTGGTCGGGGGCATCCCAGGGGAACAATGCCCGGTGGGAGGAAGTGGACACTCTGCGAAGGATCCTTCCCTGCCTGTGTTTTGTGTTGAGCAGCTGAGTCGCTGTATACCCAGCCCAGCCAAGACCTTGAACCTGCCAAAGATTTATTTTCCATGACATTGGCATCGCATCGGAACATCTGGCATTCGGCTGATAATTGCTTGGGATCGTGGCGGAAGCTGCCTTTCCAGAGCCTGGCTCCTCTTCCAAAGCTGTGTTTTCATTAGCTTTCCCTTTTCTTCAGCTGCATAGCAAGGAAAAAACAACGGGGCCTGCAGAGCCAGCGGCTTGTCGCTGCAGCTCCATTTCTGCTCCTCCCTTGGCTTTCTGTTATACCTGTGGCTGGGGAAGCTGGGGGGCTTTATATCTAGGCAGGACTCTTCTTGCTGGCTGAGCTCCAGTAGCATGCTCAGCACTGCACAGAAGGGAGAGGACAGGACGATGCGGGCTCTGCCCCTAGGAGCTAACCGGCTAAGGTGACAAGCTGAGAGCCCTGGGTTGCAGCATGGCCTGCAGCAGTAAGCAAGGCAGTGGTTGCAGTTGGCTATTTGCTGAACCGTAGCCCCGGGGGTCATTGTCAACACCAGAACCAGTGGCCGAGGGAAGCCAATTTCTCACAAAGCAGAAATTATGGGGAACCCCCCCCCCCACTCCAGCTGCCTGCCCTAAGCCAGAGAGGCACCCCGAGGGTCACCTGTCTGAACTCTCCTGCCTTGCCAGCTGCGGAAGGGCTCAGTGGGCACAGGGAATGACCTCAGTAGCTGGGCTCCCTGTCTGAGCCAGCTCTGGAAGGAGTCCAGGGATGGAGCAAGGTCTCTCTCAGCTGGCGTGAAGGGAGGTAAGATTTAGACAGTCCACAAGTATTCAGGACCTGGCTTAGTAAGGGTCTTATCCCACAGAGCTGGAAGATTCTGGCCTCTTGTTTCCAGGAGCTGGGCTACTGAGGAAGGGCTGTTTTCTCTGATTCCTAAGCACCGGGACTGCTTTTCCAGGCCCTGCTCTCTGCAGCAGCTTTCCTCCTGCTTGGTATTTACAAACACTCACTAACCCTCCATCCCCCTATGAGCTGCCAAGAGCCCAGGATCATGGTCTTCATTTTGCAGCAACCCTGACTCAGTTTCCCCACCTGTAAAATGGGGGTAATGATACCAACCCCCCTCTGTAAAGAGCTTTGAGATCTTAAGAGTAAAAATACAAGGTAAGAGCTGAGCTTTTAGCAGTCCCCATTAAAGTTAGGCCTCACCCAGTCAGCACCCAGCCATCCTGGCTTCCAAGGAAAAGCACTCCTGATTCCAGCTCGCTCCACGCTGCCCCTAACTGCTTAGCTATCTTCCTCCCCTTGTCTGACCAGCTGCCCACTCTCCCAGCTGCCCCTGGGGCATCAGTATCATCAACTCCAAACATTTACAGTTCATGAGTCAATGGAGCAATTTAAAAAGCAGGAGATTTTTTTAAAAAATAGTAGGTTTTCATTTGTCTTCTGGTTTCTCAGCTGTTGGGAACCTCCAGGGCCCGTTTTCAAGCTTTTCTCCACTACCAGCAGGAATCAGAAACACCGTAAAAATGAAAACTGAGACTCTGCTATGATCACTTGATTCCAGGAGCTGGGGCTTTAATATAAACCCCCCAGTATTGTGAAAGCTGGGATAAGAGAATTAACTGGCAATGCTGGGGCGGTGGGCTCAGCCTTGTGCTGCACATGGAATGGCCCCTGCCACTCTGCTCACCACTGTACATGTCTCTTCCTCTCTGTGCTCTCATTTTCAACATGTAAATAGCTGCTGCTGGCTTCTTTCCCTTCTTCAGCCACGCAAGCGGCATCCTTTGTAACCAAGGAAAATCAGGAGCAGGAGAAATCTTATTTTTAATGATGCTGAGGCCAAATTGGTATTAACTGCTAACATGAGCAGTCTCCCACCCCCCCTTAGCGTCTCATAGATATTAATTATTGTTAGTCCTATGTCTGCTACACTAGCTCCCCTGAAGCTCAGCCCTGACCCTTGGCCTGTCTTCCTATCAGCAGTATGAAATCACCTCTCCTCTTGCTCATTTCTTCTGATCTGTCTGATGGAGCCATCTGCAACGGTGGGGTGTTTAGAGAGGGCAGATCCTGCAGCCTTTTCTCATATCCTGGGGCTGTGAGAGAGAGTCCGGGCTGGGGGGTTAGAACTCAGGTAATAAGCATGCAGACTAGAGCGGACCTCAGCTGGAGCTCTCTGTGGTGCCTGGCTCTGTTCAGTACAGTGTGATCTACCTCGTTCTGTGGCACTTCTGCCGGGTGTTTGCTAGATTGTGTTGCCGGCGGGTCTGTGTGTGGCGAATGACTTCTCTAACTTGGACGCTTCCCTGCGAAGGAGATTTTAAAATGTCTGATCAAATCCAAACCCTGGGTAATTTGGCGTCGCTGCGGAATGCTTCTGTCCTGGAAGGGGGAAGAGAGGGCAATGCCAGGACAGGGAAACCGCTGGTATTAGAATACCTGTGTTAGAGGCTTACCCCACGGAGGAGCAGCAACTTGCTTGAATAGCCCTGTTGAATTCAGTGGGGCTTTTTGTGTGAGTGACTGCTCAGACCTGGAGTGAGCGCTCTGCTTAAGAACCTCTGGGATGTACTCATCAGCTGCTCTCTCTCTAGCTGTTTGTGCTCTTCACCTCTTAGGCGTCCCAATCCTACAAAGAGACCCCTGCACTGAGCCCAGTGACTTTCATGGGGCTATCCAGGGATGCAGATGTCCACCTCCGGGATTCTCTGCGGGACTGGGGCCAGCTCGCACTCTTACACCCTCTCTGCCAAAGTGCCTGGTGTGTTTAGTCAGGCCCTTTGGTCTCAGGTCTCCTCTGTTACAAGGAGACTTTGTGGCCCCATAACAAACCTTTGTACGTGTCCACTTAATCACGTAGGTTGGTTTTCTCGCAGTGTGCTTGTTTCAGGGAATGTCTGTGATATGGGATAGACTAAGGGGTTCTGAAGCAGTCTCCGTGCTGAGTTGAAGGATTTTAATTTCCAGTCAGCTCATTCTGAGTATTATTTTCTCTAACATGTTTTTTCTTTATTGAGTAGCTCTTTTCCACCTCAAACTTCCACGACTGGACAGGGAATATAGCCCAATCAGTTTCACTTTCTGGCTTTCATGCACAAGCAAAATGTTGCAATGTTTGAGTTGCAAACATCGCAAGGTCAGATTTCAGTCTAAATTAAAAAAAAACCTATTTCCAATGAATGGCTATATATGCTCTCTGTGCTGTGTGTTAGTAACTGGGGGGTTGAGTACCTGAGTCTATTGCACATGGGTTAATTAGACACCAGCTGCCTGTGTTATGTGCATGAACAAAATATGCCCAGGGGGTGGGTGGGAAATAATGTGACCACTAATGTTCTATCTTGCACCTGTGTCTGATTTAGCTGAAAGCTGCTCAGCTGAGAAGAGAGTTCTACTGAGCAGAAAGAGGAGCAGTCTGGAAGCTGGTTATGGTGCTGCTCTGAGTTCTGTCCCTGTTGGGAACTTTGTGTATAATAATAAATGGAGAAGCTTTTGTTTCTGTAAATCCAAGCAGCTGTCTACCCTGGACTTCTCCAGTTCTCTACACAAACATGTCTATTAATAGCTTTTGACGAGAGTGGGGAAAAGCTGCCCGTTTCAACCAGCTACAATCTGTGTGTGAATCAGAAATGGAGCTAGAATGATGGGCCTGTAGCCGAACCCCTCTCTCTCTATGCACAGGGCAGCAATACAGTCAGTGTCAGAGCAAGCTTTCCCCCACTGCCACCACTCCCGTGTGCCTGAATGCTGGCATGGATGGAGCATCTCTGTGGAGAGGGGAGCTATAGCTAATACATTTCTTGGCCTTTCTGCTGAGTTCAGTTACCTAAGAACCAGACCCCTCAGAGGTGGCCTGAGTCCCACCAACTCATTGCACATAGGCCCCATGTGGTTTTTGGTGATGGTTACGGCAGGCTGGCTTTGTGTTGGGGAAAAGTCAACACAACTTTTGTAAAGGGAAATCCTGCCTCACCCATCTATTAGAGTTCTGTGAGGGGGTCAACAGCCATGAGGACAAGGGTGATCCAGTAGCTATAGTCTACTTGGACTTTCAGAAAGCCTGTGCCAAGGCCCCTCACCAAAGGCTCTTAAGCAAAGTAAGCTGTCATGGGGGAAAGTTCTCTCATGGATCAGGAACTAGTCAAAAGATCAGAATCCAAGGAAAGGAATAAATGGTCAATTTTCACAGTGGAGAAAGGTAAATAGTGGGGTCCCACAAGAATCTGTAGTGGGACCTGTGCTGTTCAACATAGTGATAAATGATCTGGAAAAAGGGTTCAACATTGAGGTGACAAAGTTTTCAGATAATACAAAACTACTCAAGATAGTTAAGTCCAAAGCTGACTGTGAGGAGTTACAAAGGGATCTCACAGAACTGGGTGATTGGGCAAGACAATGGAAGATGAAATTCAGTCTTGATAAACGCGAAGTAATGCGCATTGGAAAATATAATCCCAACTACACATATCAAAAGATGGGGTCTAAATTAGTTGGAGTCATTGTGGATAGTTCTCTGATAACATCCACTCAGTGGGCAGCGGCAGTCAAAAAAGCTAAGAATGTTGGGAATCGTTAGGAAAGGATAGATAAGACAAAAAATATAATCATAGAATCATAGGACTGGAAGGGACCTTGAGAGGTCTTCTAGTCCAGCCATTATACAAATCCATGGTACGCCCACACTTTGAATACTTTGTGTAGATTTGGTCATCCCATCTCAAAGTAGATATATTAGAATTGGAAAAAGAACAGAGAAGGGCAACAAAAATGATTAGGGGTGTGGAACACCTTCCATACAAGAAGAGATTAAAAAGAGAGGGACTATTCATTTTAGAAAAGAGATGATAAAGTGGAGATATGACAGAGGGCTATAAAATCATGAACAGTGTGGAGAAAGTGAATAGGAAATTATTTACCCCGTCACATAACACAAGAACCAGGGGGGTCACTCAATGAAATTAATAGGCTATAGGTTTAAAACAAACGTAAAGAAGTAGTTCTTCACACAACATAGAGTCAACCTGTGGAACTCATTGCCAAAGGATGCTGTGAAGGCCAAAACTAGAACTGGGTTAAAAAAAGAACTAGATAAGTTCATGGAGGAGAGGCCCATCAATGGCTATTAGCTAGGATGGGCAGGGATGCAAAACCATGCTCTGGGTGTCCCTAAACCTCTGACTGCCAGAAGCTGGGACTGGATGACAGGGAAGAATCACTTGATAATTGCCCTGTTCCGTTCATTCCCTCTGAAGCACCTGGCACCGGCCACTGTTGGAAGACAGGCTAGTGGGCTAGATGGAGAAGTGGTCTGACCCATATGTTCTTGTGAGCTGAAGTGATCAGCTGTGAAGCCCTTTGTTAAGCTCTGGAGACATTGAGTTTCCCAGTCCAGACTGGCTTGGACTCAGTGACCCTAACGGCAAACATCCCTGTATCCCAGTCATGGTTTTCTAATCCCCGTAACAAGGGGCTGCCAAATGAAAAGGAGAGAGTCTTTTCCCAGGAGCCCCGGAGCTGTGCTTGGCCTTTCTGGGAAGAGTGGGTGCACGAGCCCCTGTTCGTTTGTATCTCGGGGCAAGCGAGAAGACCAAAAAGCCCAACCCCCTGCTCGAGCTGGGCTGTAAATCAGCCTGCTTCCATTCCCTCCCGTGTGCTTTAATGAGCTCCTTCTCCCCTCCCTGGCGTGCTTGTGTCCATCCCAACCCTCCCTTTGTAAGTTTCTTTTCCTTGTTGCTTTATCTATGGCAAAGGTCCCACTTATCTCCATGCTGTCACTTGCTGGTTTGCTAGTTTATGAGCAGAGTTTTGTATCTTAATTATTTTTTAGCGCAATCACGTGGCCATGGAAGCCAATGAGGCAACTAGTGTGGACCCATCTTCCCCGAGACTAGCCCCCAGCGGGGAGGAGATTGGCTGGGCATCCAGCAGAAGCCTGTGTGCGCGTGTGCGTGTTTAAATACCCACGCAACCGAGAGAGAGCTCCTGTAAATCAGCCCCAGGCCCGGCTGCGTGGGACAGTCCAGCGCAACAATTCCATCGGAGGCTTGCTGGGCTGGAGTTTCACTTCGGAGGTGCTAACGAGAGCGCCAGCCTGCCAAGGAGACAGCTGCCTTCGGAGTGAGTATTTCACAGCAGGGATAATCAAGGTCATTTCAATAATTGCACTTTGAAAAACCTCCAGCGCGCTCCTTGCTCCTGTGTGTGGGTGAAATGGGCTGAGCCGCGTCCGCTTGGGGCTGGCCAGAGCCCGGCAGCACCAGCGCGTAACACAGCGCCAGCTCAGTCCTCTGCTTGGGCGTTGTTCCTTGTCTAACTACGAGCGTTTACTGTCTGGGGAGCGATGGAGGCTCCGCTGGCACCGTGGGAAGGGAGGCTGCAGTTGTGTGTCTCCCCCCTCTCAGTTTCCGGTTATTGGCATAAAAGCTTCTGAAGTAGTTGTTGCTGTGAATTCCCACCAGCACTTGGCCTCAGCCCCCCAGGGTGGAGCTGGGGCGGCTTCCACCATTGTACAGCACACACTGTGCTGCTTCCCTGAGTGCTGAACCCCCCCCACCCCCGACTCTCAAGGGGGTCATTTGTTGAAGGATTGGTGCTGCCACGGGCCCAGAGAGCTTGGGGTAATGGGCCCAAGTGAGCAGCCGGTCTCCAAACCCGTCCTGCGCACAGAGCGGTTCACCTCCAGGGAATGCTGCAGCTTGACTTTTCATTTTAATACCAATCACTTCCCAAACTTTTCTCCAAACCAAAACACAAGAGAGGGAGGGACTCTTGGCCAGACTCCCCGCCCACCCAGCCGCTTTGTTCTGCTTCACAGAGCTCTGAACTCAGGCCCTCCACATCTCCAGCTGGGCACCCAAAATGAGCAAGCCCTTGTGAAACAGACTCCAAACACCCAGCAGTTACTTTGGGGGTGATCCCTTATGAGGGTCGTTGTCATTATTGCTCTTACCGTTCTTTAAGCCCAGAGAATGTGCCAGGATGATTGTTTTTCCTCCCACAACCAGACACCGGCATGGAAAGTCATCCTTCGGGTTACAGCTTATTCTTCATGTGCCTGGCATCTCAGCCCATAGCAAAAGTTAATGAGCTTATTTAGCTTTCAGAGCGAGCGGGACAAATATATGGGTGTGATTGTACGATGGGTTTGCTTGTGAGGTCGGGGGGCAAAGTTTCTTCTTGCTGCCTCCTCAGTGGTGTCATCTCTGGGTCGGGAGAGGGGAACATAAAACAGCTGAAAAAGCCCCCGAGGCTGGAGACCAAGGGGAAGAGGGTAAAGAGTTAACACTTTAAAACAAGCGTCCCTCGTGAGAGTGACTGTCGCTCAGGAAAGGTTCCTCAGTGACAGCCGTAGGGCTGAGCCGTCCACAGGACAAGTGCAGCCAGGTGTGGCCTTCGATAATGCCCTGCTTAAGGAGCACAAAAGAGATTTGCTTTAGTTTGTGTCTGCGCTGCCCAGCACCCTACCCCGGCTCTCTGTCTGGGACACAGTCCTTAAACCATAGTCCCCATTACCACACGCAGCTCTGCTCTGCCAGCATGCCTCCAGAGCTTACCAGTAGGAGTGGGACACCCTCCATCCCTCTGGCCCATTCAGTCCTTGACCTCCAGCTCAGACTGTCACCAAGTTCACAGCAGATGTGCGTTTGCGGTGTGGATTTGCACCTAGGGCACCCACGAGCATCAGCTGGTTCCAGCATTTACTTCCCAGGCCGGCTTATGGCCCGAGTCCTAGAGCAGAGGAGCCTGCGTCCCCGTTACTAATCAGCTGACTACATAGCATAATAGAAATCTTTCCCTTCAGCAGTATACCGCCTGATTTCCTCCAGGGCTCCCCAGGACCCTCTGACTCTTGTTTATGGTGGAATGTGTGCAGGAAACCGCAGTGCTCTTTGGCTCCTAGTTGCTTTCAGTCCCTGCCATTTCGGATCATTTCCCCCCTACCAAACTCCAGGCCAGGATCGTCTCTTCCATTTTGCTTTATTAGACAACGATTCCTTGGTAAAGCCCCGCCCCTGCCCTGCTGTTCAGACACCCAGCTGCTTCCCTGAGATCCTTTGGAAGGAACATGACAGTGAATGACGAGGCCGCTGAGCCTTTAAGGGGAGTTTTCCTTCCTATAACAATAGCCCGAGCACTGCTGTTCTGCACCGAGGACTGATTTGCAGCTATTATTAGAGACGAGTCTCTCTTAATGGTGAGGCTGAAGTGATCCTATCCCTCTGGAGTCCATTTCCTGTTTGCTGCACACCCCACTGCGAGCGCTGCTTCCACGCGGACGGCAAAAGCTCAGGGATTTGGAATCCTCTGCTTGGCCAGCGCCCCCCTTTCTGCAGCCGTGCAGAAGGCTGCTAGCTTCTCAGGAGGAGAAAGCCCTTCGTGAGAGGGGCAGACCCCCACGCGCACTGGGCCCCAGCAGAACTCTGGCAGCAGCAGTGGGAGTTTTGCTTGCAGGTGGTTGGCTAACGGCTTTTGTTCCCATGAGATTCATACCCCTGCAGTTTCACTGTTGGCTCCAACAAGCTCTGAACCAGAAACCCCTTACTGGAAGCTGTGGGTGGGGGGAAAGGTGCACCTGAAATGAAGCACAACCCTTGGGCTGCGAGCTCAGCTAACCTTCCTCTGCCTTTGAGGCCAAAGCCAGCCCTTCAGCACGTCCATGCAAGTCCATCGGCTTCTCTCGGCTGTAAGGATCATGCGCCCGTTGGCTTTGATGGTGCAAAACTGGGCTCTGGCTGGTGCGATTGGGGGGTCGTAACAAGTTCTCCTTGGTTGGGGGTATCTGAATGCTTCCCACCGCTTGAGTCCCGTGTCGTGCTGCATGTGTTGTGCTGTGTTTAGATCTGCTCTTCTCGACTTATTTAGAATCTGTTTGACGTCAGGGCCAGGTATAAGGCTCCTTTCTGAGGTGCTACCCCAGGGGAATCATTTTCTCAATCAGGTACAGGCCCGCCGGGCACTGTGCTGCCTTGATGGGTGACGTTCTGGAGCAATGGTAGCAGAGCAATTATATTTTGCCATGGGCCAGTTTCTCTCCCGATTCACATCCTGTGCAACCTCCTTTTATGGAGGGTTTCACGAGGCATGCGAGGCAGGGCTGGATTGGGCCCAGCTGCACTAGTTAATGCTCAGCCCCTTAACACTGAAGACATGGCCAGTGGAAGTAACGCACTAAGCTACAGAGGGGAAGATAAATAAGTAGCTCCCCTCAGCCCCTGCAGTCCTGGGAGCACGACAGAACGCTGGGAACGCCTTGGGATTTTGTAAAGGGGGTTGCAGTTTGCTCAGGCCCATGCCCTGTGGTGCAGACACTCGTAAAATAGTGTGATGTGTGTCTCTTTGTAACATCAGCACTGCTCACTGGACACAGTACTGCTGCTACAGATGGGTTTAGCTGTGACATTATTATTAGGCCTTGTGTGTGTGTGTGTGTGTGTGTGTAAATCTTCACAGATGTGTGGGGGGGAGGGAATCTTCCCCGAGTGGCAGTGTAAAGCCTTAATTTCTATGGTTTTTCTCAAATGGAACTTGACAGGTAATTGTGCAGCGGGGCTCATACCTGCTTGCAAGCAGCAAACGTCCATTAACAGAACAAAACCCACTTGATTGGGAGAAAATGCGCGGTGCACATTAGTGTTTTCTTCAGTAAGCTGTGCTCCGATGCTGCTGTCATGAAATGTTTCATTAAGTGAGTCTAAAAGTGAAGCAATGAATTAAATACCAACATTGAATAACTGCCATCAGCTAAAGGGGTCAGGTCACGGTTCGCATTAGTTACTGCAATGTGCAGTGCTCCTCTAGTTGTGTCTAGCATTAGCAACATTATTAATTTCGCCGAGTGAAGGTTTCAGAGGTTGTAATATACTTAGCACTGCCACAGCACCTTTCATCTGAGGATCTCAAGGCACTTTACAAACAGAAATTCCTCACTACCTGCCTGATTCATCACAATTCCCCTGTAAAGTCGGGTGATATTATCACCTCCATTTTACAGATGGGTTTGATTGCCTGCCCCTGGTCCCAGGGTGAAGTGGGCAGCAGTGTCACCACAGAGCTCAGGCCCCCGAACTCTGTTTTCTGCACTAATTACTAGCCTGCAGTTCATCCTCATTGGAGCTTGAGTTGTCAGCTTTGAGCTCAATATATTCAATCAGGTTTTCAAAAGGAGCAGTTCCTGGTTTCTGGGGCTTGGTCCTCAGTGGGCATAAAACCAGCAGCAAAAGGGTCAGCTCTGGGTAAGGAGGTGAAGCTTCCCTAATATCAAGGCAATACAGATAATGAGAAGGGTTTCTACCGCCCTGCCAGGGAATGAGAAGCCAGTAAATACAATGAGAACAGGCACAGCTGATTTTTCTGATGAATTTTGGTCCTCTCTGCAGCCCTCTGTCGCTTCCACGGTTGAACTACAGCTCATCAGGCAGTCACTGACTGCCCCTAGGCCGGGTCGTGTATGGGATCTGCTTCCACTGGCGTGGGCAAGTTCATCTCACATCCACTTGTCTCGTGTTTCTTTTACCTCAGAAGAGACTTGGAATCATTGTTCCTGTAAAATTAGCACCTCCCGCCTTTACATGGTGTCTTAAGACCTGAACAGCTCAGTTTGCCAGGGTGGAGGTTTCTTTGCAGCATCTGTTAACAGGGCTGTGACTGGGGCTGCCTCCTGGCCTTACAGAAGGTGGAAGGCAACTAAACTCCAACCTCTGAAAACCAGGAAGGGCAAAGTTGAGGTAATGAGTGCCAGACTCGCCCCTCCCCCCAGCACTCCCCTTAACTCTGCCCCCTTCAGCAATGCCCTCAGCTGAGACCTCCGTCCCAGCACTTACAGAACTGGGTCCTTCCCTCAAATGGGGAGGACAACGGAGGAGATGCCCAAGAGGGTGGGGGAAAACTCTTAGTCTGTGTCATGTCTAGGGTAAAGGTCAAGGTTCAGTGGGGGTCAGCAAACACCATCTGAACCCCACCCACTGAACCTTTACCCCACACCTCCACTGGGCTGCTGCCCCGATTCCCAGTACATGCCCAAAGACTTGCCACATGTAAACATCTGCTCATCCTTGGGTCCCCAGGATTCCCGCTAGGCCTCCACCTTTGGCTGCACCTGACTAAGCCTGGGGGTGCGCTGCGGTAGATGCCAGCGGCCTGCTAGGACTCCTCAGGGCTGCATGTGACTGCCAGGGCAGTTGCTGTGTTTTCACAGTGACACCAGGCGCCTGCTGGAAGCGGATGGGGCGCTCTCCCATTCCCCCTTCTCCTTGACATGCCAGGGCATCTTCTGCAGGAGGCAGGCCGCGAAGGACACGTGTTTTTAGTGCTCTTCTCTACCTTCTTAGAGATCAGGGCCAAAAGAGGCCCTGTAATAACCCCTCTGGTCTTGGCCTCCCTCGGGGTAACTTTCAAACCTGTGGGTTCTTAGCACCTTATTTAAGGGGCTTCAACTGCTTTGGGGTCCTTTAGTGTCCCTCGGGCCTTTTTTCAAGGTTCTGGAGGAGTCTTAAGGTCACTGTAGAATCAGATCTCAGTGCCTGGAGTCTCCCCCTTAGCTGAAATACTGTCGCTAGGGCTGTCCCTGCGCAGCCCTGGGGCTGAGCCCTGACTGCAGCCAGGGGGCTGCATGAAAGACCCTGTGCGGCTGGGAGAGGGTGGGGCAGGCTGGACCTGGTGCCGCCCCTGAGCAGGTAGAAAACTCACTGTATCCGCCTCTGTCTTGGGCGGGTGTGTCCAGAGAGGGTGGCCTGCGATCCCTGCTCCTCAGCGGGCTGGGGAGGCATCACCTAACCTTCCAGGGGCAGCGGTGGGTGATGGCTGAGGTACTCCAGCTCCCGCCGGAGAGCTCCCCGGCCTGGGGCAGACCCGAGGCCCACAGGCCGGGCAGCTCTGCCTGGCAGGTGCTGACCCCCGCCAGCTCTCCACTAGGCGGGGCGGCTTGTCTCCGCCCTGCGCTGGGCGGGGATCAGCCGCTGCCCTGCCCTGCGGCGCAGACACGTTTAAGGAAACCCCCGCGCAGGAGACGGAGCCGGCCCGGCGCGCACTGGGTCCAACCGGAGAGGAGCCACACCAGGCTGCGGCTGGCGGGGACGTGTCGGGCGCAGACACGTTTCCGCGCAGCGGCGCGCAGCCGAGAAACGGTCCCTGCCAGCCGAGCCGTGGAAAGGGACGTTTGCACCTTCTCTGCCCCCCTCCTACCACGGCCCTGCAGTTCCCCGCCCGCCGCTCCACGTTCCCCGCCGGCCGGGCTGCTGCGGACTGGCGTGACTCCGGTTTGGGGTCGGGGCCCGGGCCCCAGCTGCGGCTGATTGCGGGCTGGCTGCGCTGCCTGGGGAAGCCTGTCCCGGCTCCCCGCAACGTGCCGCAGGGACCCCGGACCGGCCCTTCCCCGGGTCTGGCTCCGCCGGGTTTGGGTCGCGGCTCCCCGAGGCTGGACGGTTCCGATCCTGGCTGAGTTCGAGCCGGGGGCGGGGAGACCGGCCAGCCGGAGGTTGCTGGCCCGGGGGACAGTCGCCCACGGGCGGGGTGGTGGAGTCGGCGGGGCCGGGCCGGGCGCTGGGTCCCGGCTCCCCGGACGGGCGGCGGCGCCAGCGGGCTGCGTGTAGACGCGGGGCCCGGCGCACTTCTTGGCGCCCCTGATTCCCGAGCAGCTCGGAGGGTCCCGGCCCCGCCGTGGTGCGGGGGGAGGCGCTCGGCGCTGTGCGTCACCGGGCCAGAAAAGCCAGCCAGGCCCTGTCCGGCCGGACGCGCAGCCCCGGGTTACCCGCCCCGGGCACGGGGCTGAGCCCTGCGGGGAGCCGGGGCTTAGCGGCGGGGCAAGGGGGAGAAAGCTCCCGAGGGGCGGTGCGGGCCCGGGGCCCGAGCACAAGCGCCAGGCGCCCCTGGGTGCCCGGCCTTCCGCGCCAGGCCGGGTGCGCTCCCCGCCGCCGGAGCGGGCGGGCTGGACGGAGCTGCGCTCCCGGGCTGCAGGGCCGCGGGCTCCCGGGCCGGGGGTGGAGATGCGGGGGGCAGAGGGAGCCGGAGCCCGGCCCCGCCTCGCGCCCTGGCGCTGCCGTCGGTGCCGTCGGTGCCCGGAGCCGCAGGCGAGGCGCTGAGCTCGGCGCTGGGGCTGGGGGCTCCCGCCTGCGCTCGCAGCGGAAGGGGCTTTAAAGCACGGAACGAGCAGCCGCCGAGGGCCGGGCCGGGCCGGGCCGGGCTCGGGTTTGGCCCCTGCCCAGCGGCAGCTCCCGCCCACGGGCCCCGGAGCCAGACCGCCCGGAGGGGCCGGAGGCTCGCCCTGCAGCCGAGGCGCTCGCAGGAGCCTGGCCCGGCCCTGGTGGAAGCGGCCCCCGACGGCCCGGGCGGGACGGGGCTGCCCTGCGGACGGGCCCAGCGGTGGCAATAAGCCGCAGGCGCCGCGCCCCGCCCCGGAGCGGCTGAGGCCGCGGGTCCGGTCCCCTAAGGGGACCCCAAACCCCGGGCCTGGCCCCTGGCCCCTGCCCCCCCGGGCCGCGCGGCGCAGAGCGCAGCTGGAGCCGGCTCCGGTCGCCCAGACCTTCCCCGGGGGGTGCCCCGCGCTGCCAGGCCCAGAGCCCCTCGCTGGCCCCGGGCACAGCGGCCCCTTCCCGGCCCCGCCACGGCTCAGTGCCCCGGCCCCGGCAGCGCCTAGGGCGGGCGGGGGGAGGCCCCGGCTCTGGAGTCAGGCCCGGGCCGGGCACGGGGCGAGCCCCCGGCCCAGCGCGCACGGCGGAGGCCAGAGGGTGGCACCAGGCGAGCCGGCCCTGCCTCCCCCGCCCCGCCCCGCTTCCAAACCCCCGCGGCTGGCGGCTCCCCCCACCCCCGCCCGAGGCGGGCTTGGCATCCCCTCGGGGGCTGGGCACTTCCCTGCGCGAACCTGGCCCTGCCGCCTCGGGCGCTATAAAGAGTCCCGCCCGCCGCCGCCGCCGCCGCCCGCCCAGCACCTGCCTCGCCTCGCCTCGCCTCTGCCCCGCGCCCCGCCGGCCGCCACCTTCCCTCTGACCCTCCGGTTCGTTCCCCGCAGCGCGCCCGCCGGAGGGGATGGACTATACCTACGATGAGGACCTGGACGAGCTGTGTCCGGTCTGCGGGGACAAGGTCTCCGGCTACCACTACGGGCTGCTCACCTGCGAGAGCTGCAAGGTAGGAAACCCCCTTTGCCAACCGGCTCGGCTCCAATCTCCGCCGGCCGCCGGGAATCGCCCCGCCGGGGGCAGCCGGCGGCCGGGTCCCGGCCGGGGCGGGCTGGGCAGGCGGGTCCCGCCGGCTTTTCGTTGGCCGGAGTTAGGAACGTCTGGGCCGGGGCGGGAATCGTTGTGCGCGGAGGGCCCGCCGGGCCGCTGGCTCGGGCTGGGTTTTGTTCCGCGGACGCTCCAGAAATGGGCCCGGGCAGTCGGTGCCGCCGCCCGGGTGCGCGGCTGTGGAAGCCCGGTTCTCCCCGCGGGCGGCGTCCCGCCCGGGTTTTAGCCGGGAGCGGGGGGTGTGACAAATATCGTTTCCCGTGAAATCTTGGGGACAATTCCCGGGCGACGCGGGGCGCTTCCGAAGTCTGGACCCGGGCAGCGGGGACGTGTCTGTAAACGTCGCTTCCATTGTCACCCTCAATGCCACGGCCACGTCCCGGCAGCCGTGGGGCCGAGCTGCGTGGGGAAGCCTGGCCGGGCTTTGCCTGCAGAACTGGGGGAAGGTGACCGCGCAGATCGGTGTCGGGGATGAACGTCTGTGCCTGGGGTAGAAATGGACCGGGACAGGTGACAGCACCAGCCCCACTTCGCTAGTAGCCGGGACTGCGGACCAAGCCTGGCCGGCGGCGGGGATGTATTTAACGAACGAGGCTTTGTTTAAATAGAGCCCATGGGAGCGGCTGCGCCCTGTTTCTGTCCCGAACCCTGCCGAAAGTGCGGGGCGAACCACGCAAACCGGGGATTTATTAAACAAAACCCGCCCCCGTGTCAGTGTGTTCAGCGACATGGCAGATCCCTGCGGTCCCCAGGGTTATGTTGCACGCGTTTAAAACATTCGTTCTGCACCGGTTTAGCTAGGACCATTTACTTCGTTCAAATGAAACTGCCGCCGGTCGGGTGCGGGAGTCGTTGCCTTCCCAGAATGTCGTGCAGTAACTCAGACCTTTATGGCTGGAGTGTCCCTCCGGAGCAGGTCTAATTCATTCGCTCCGGATTGATAGACCCTGATTTCCCCCAAGTAATTTAAAAGTTTAGTGAGTTTACCTCGCGCGAGCTCGTGTGCTTAGCTCTGTGGTTTATTTTACCTTCCCTCCTGGAAACAAAACGAAATCGATTCTTCGGGTCTTTAGATCCTTTCTAAAACTAGATCTTTACAAGAAATATTAGGAAATATTAATTTTATATCAATCAAAATCAATTAAATGAAGCGATATTTGGCTGTTCTGAATTTCAAACACGTTCTGAAATGCTAACCCTGTCATTATCCCTCTCCGCGGTGCGGGCGATTTTTGTTTTGCGATCGGGTGCACCGTTGCTTGAAACCATCTTCGCAGCCCGGCGCGCAGGGCCACAGTCGCGCCGCTTGCTGGACAGTGAAACAGAAGCGAAGCTGTCCCGGGTAATGTCACCGGGTCTCGTTCTGTGCTGCCTGCTCAGTAAAAGATGCCACCGCAGCGGTGGTGGTTACATGTGAAAACGCTGGCGCGTGTTAGAAACACAGTAACCTGTGCTGCAGCGAATTAGACCAGAGCCTGCTGTATTTCTGGGGGGTCCTGCTCAGATTCCCTCACAATTAAGCTGCAGCACAGCGGTGATAGGCACATTAGAAGTGCCTGAGACAGAGATCAAAATGCGGAGCCAAATACCAAAGTGACTAGGAAGCAAGCAAAGCCGTGCAGAATGCTGCCGAGTTTTGTTCTCATTGCAGGGGCTGATCTAGGGCGATGAGACACAGTGCTTAGGCTTGGGGGAGGCTGGCCGCTGTCTGAGGCCTCTCTGGAAGGGAAGCAGCTCCCTTTATCTCTGAACTTTTCTTCTTCCCCCTTTATTTCCCACCAGCTGTTTGTATTTGTGGACCCAATGTGTAATAGTGTGAATCGGGAGGATCTCCAAGGAATGGCAAATATCTTTGCAAAGGGCAATCGGGTTGCTACATGTAGTTCTAGTTTAAGGGGGGGGGAGGAGAAGGGGGTCTTTCCTATATTACCAACCCAGAGCAGGGCAAGAGCCCCTCTGCTTGTGTGGGGCTCTTGGAGGAATTGTGGAAGCTGGAAGGACCCTCCTTTAAATGCAGGCTTGCTGAACCCCTAGCTCCTGTGTTTTATGTTCTGGGGGCTTTATACTGAGTGCTAAATCTGACTCCTTAAAATCGGGGGGTGGGCTGGCTCTCAGGTTGCTTTGGACTAATGTAAAGCAGTCTCTTTGCTCTCGGGGGAGCGTCACACCACAGGCCCTGTGCATGCACAGCCTGGCCGTGCGTTTCATTCTGCCTGAAATCCTCTTCCCCTCTCTATGGGTCAGCCGTGCAGGGGCAAGCCCAAGAGCATCTGTGCTGTCCTGTCCAAAGGGGCCACTCTTCGGAGAGGCCGGGTGGTGGACGCAGCAGGGGACTGGGAGCCAGGCACTCCAGCGTTCTATCCTGGCGCTGCTAGTACCCTGCCCTATGGTCTGTTTCACACGGGTCCGTCTGTGGCCTTTCTAAAGGGCCCCTGAAGGATCCCAGCATCTTAATTTCTGTCTCTAACAAATGGAGATGATGATGCTGAACTGCTTCTCGCACGGATTTTGGGGGGATGTTGATCCTGGTCTCTGAAGTTATAGCTCGCTCGATCAATACAGATTTGTATTCAAATTGCAGGCCTCTTTTTAACCTACTTTGCTAGTGAAGATTGAGAAGCAGGGCTGACATTCCATCCACTTGGGGTCCATCCTCTTCATAGGACAATTCCCCACATTTGTTTAAAAAATAAATCTACATAAACTAAAGCAATGGCCTCCTTGGCTTCCGCATTGGAGCTTTGGCATTTCCTAAGCGTTCTGTATTAGCTGGTGTAAAGAGGTGTGACTCCATTGCCTTGAATACTCAAGCTATGCTCATTTACATCAGCCCAGCATCTGGCCCATCGTATTTCGACAGAGTTTTAAGCAGAGGAAAAACATCCAATGTTTTCCTTGGTCTTAGAGTCAGATTCCTGGAGTTCAGCTCACGTCCGACTGAGAAGAGACACCTTCTACTCCCAGATAGGGCCGGGGAGTTCAGACGCTTGGGGGAGAGAAGCCAGGCCTGCAGCCTTTGTCTTTTAAAAACTTGAACTGAAATACATGACTTCTGGCTCTGCAGCTCCTGTCTGTGACTGATAGCTTTTCTGGAAATACACTTCCCCCATAGCACTGCTTACTGTGGGAAAAGAAACGAAGAGCCTCACATCCATATCAGAGAATTTGTTCTTGCAGTTTTTTAAGTAATCTCCCCCCCCAACTAGAATATAGGGGCCAAGAAAATAAAAACCACCAGCTACGGTTGGGCGGTAGTAGAGCTTGGTCACCTAAGATGCTATTATAACTGATGTGTAGTGTCCGACTCTCCCAAAGCCACTTGTTCCCCTGCCCCGAGGATGGTATGTGTGGAGAGAAATTCTCCAGGCAAGGAATGAATCACCTACGTTAAACAGCAGCCTGGTGCAGGAGCCTCCCTTCCCTGGGTTGCATGCTTAGTCCTGGACACACTATAAACGCTGGCCTGTCAATGCACTGCATTTCTGCCTTCCCTTGTTATCACCAGGGCTTTTTCAAGAGGACGGTGCAGAATAACAAGCACTACACCTGCACCGAAAGCCAGAACTGCAAAATCGACAAAACCCAGAGGAAGAGGTGTCCATACTGCCGCTTCCAGAAGTGCTTGGCAGTGGGAATGAGACTAGAAGGTAAGAGCCCGTCTGCCTCCTCCTATCACTTAACTCCGTGTGCTCCCTCCCGAGGGAGGATGTCGGGGTCTTCAGTGAGGTGTGTGTGGGATGAGTAGCCACGGGACGAAGTACCTAACCTGGGTCTGATGCTGTGGCACGTAGGGCGCCCTCTTCTCCCACTGATGTCATTGGGACTGGAGGGCAGCCAGCACACAGGATCGGGCCCAAAGCCCGCTATGACAGCTGCCTGTATCAACAGACATTATTTCTTCTCTGTGTTGGGATCCTGACTTGTTCATTTCTTTTTATTTAAATGTGATTTGTGTTTGGTCAGCGGATCTCTATCTTCATGGGCAATATTTTGTTTATGAGACTGTTTGGCACAGCTGTGCCTGGGAATTAAGCAACGACCTCAGAATTTAAACCAGCCCCCCATTCTTACTGTGGTATCGTCATTCCAAGTAAACTCTCTGTTCAGCGTTAGATTGTTTTTCCCACCAGTTTCCAGAATATAGCACAGCCAACCCCTAGCATTAAAAATCCAGGAATCAGCCCCCCAAAATTATGAGATTTTAAAAAAAGAATAAATGTGAGGTTCTTTTTATTTGCCTTCTGGTTTTTCAGACTTTAGGGTTCATATTTTCCAAGATTTTTTTTGCAAGCTAAAGGGCTTGAGAACGTTCTGGTTTTTGGTTTTGGTTTTGGTTTTTTTTTTTCTTTTTTTTAAATGAAAGCCAAGATTCCCACATTTTTGCATAATTCCAGGAGATGGGACTCTAAGGAAAACACTGAGCATCACGAGACTCAGGATGAAATGGCAGGAGGCGACGCTGAGAACATAATTTTTCTTTTGGCCACATTCACTCTAACAGGGATTTCTCATTGTTCAAGAGGAGTCGTAGCAGCACAGGGGCACTCTTGCCGGTTTCACATTGGTGTCATTCCACTGATGTCAGCCTTGATTTATGCTAGTGCAGCTGATATCAGAATTGGGCCATATTGTTCTTCTGTGTTACGATGTGTTTCACGTGGTGCTTGCCCACGGGCGTTGCAGAACTTCACAATGCATACGGGGGTCAGGGCCAGGAAAATCAATGACTAATATTGTGTAACAACAATGAAAAAAAATGATTATACCTTTTACCCCAAATCAAAAGATCAGGGCAGATAGTGGGAGGCTTGGGGTATCTCACCTTTTCAGGGCTCCCTTCACACAGAGATTAAGGGCAAAGTGGGGGTTGAACATAAAGTACTGCTTGTACTTGAATAGAAATGGAAATCAAATTCCCAAGGAGGCAGAAGGCTTTGGAGGCTGAAAAGTTAAGAGCAGGACATAACATCTAATTGCAAAGGCAGCCAATGCAAACTCACTGCAGCTCCGAGTGACATTTCCAAAGCAGATCTGCACGTTAGCCCTCTTCCTTGAATTGCTGTTACTGGAGTATTGGTTGCAAACAGGTCCTGAGCCGAGTGTCTGGCTTGCCCAGGGGCTTGGCTAAATCATAGGGTCTGACATGTTTTACCAGCACTCTGTCGTGTGACTCTGAGAACAGGTGGGCAATGGAGCAAAGCACAGATAGGGCATGATCGCTGCTGCTGACGGTCAAAGCTTGCACTCTGCTCCTGTCTGTGGTGAATGGGTGAGGGAGGGACACTGAAATCAGAGACCCTGTGTTCCTTTATGGCAATGGAGTCGCACCCACCTGACTTCAGAGGCGCTTTCCCGGCTTGCAGCAGGGTTGATTGTGGTCCCATGTGTTTATGTGGCTCAGAGGCAAAGCTGGGATATTTGCTGCCTGTCTGTTCAAAGCAGCCTTCTCCCCCCGCTCTTAGTTGCTTGATGAAACTCTGCAGTAGCTCATCCACCAGGGATCAGCCAGAGAAAAAATGACATCCCAACTTGACTGTCTGTCTTTTGTGGTGAAAATTGGAGCTTACAATTCCTTAGTTATTAGTATTTACTGGGCAGAAAATCGGAACTGACACTTCTAAAGAGATCCTTCAACTCAACAGGACAAAAGCAAGCCTGAAATTATTGATTTTGGGGACAAGTATGATGTTGACATAGGCCTCTCTTGATGCTCGACAAGAAACTACAGAGAAGTCGAGACTGTGTGAACAACATAATCTCAGCATATCCCAGACAAATCAGAATGCTCACCTGAGTGCCCCGCAATACAGCGACAAGAGAGCTGGCGTGCTGTCTCTGAAGCTGCTCGGCATTAACTTAGCACAGCCTGTTTTGTACTGATCACAGCACAGCTTCAGATAATAAAAGGTTTCACACTCAGACTTCCCCTCTAAAGTGATAGCACAACATGGCACCATGCAAATCCATCTGGTAAGCATGTTTCACAGAGAGTGCATCCCCAAATGCATTACAGAATTCAACTTGCAGCAGAGGGGCAGAAACACTGAATGGTGCAGGCCAGGGGCAAGAGAGAATGCAGGGATGCAGTGGAGAAGGCTCTTGCACCAATCGTGGTGAGATTATGTGACGGGATGGAGAGGAGGTCAGTGGTAGGCAAGTGGTAGGAAAGGCAGCAGGGAGGGTCTGTGATATGGGCTGGAACAAATCCAGGGAGAGTTTTAAAAATAGGAAGGGCAATTTCAAAGCAGACCCTGAAATGCATGGTGTATGTGTGGGGTGAGGAGCTGTGGGCGAAAAGGTGGACAGTAACCTTGACCTCTCAGGAGCAAGTCTTCATAGATTACAGAATTAGTAACCAGAACCAGGCTCTTTGTGAGTTAACTCTGGAAAATAAAAGAGTTGCTGAGGTCACATTGAATGATCCATCTGTTTACAGTGGAGATGGGTGAACTCACTTCACCTGATTCTGACCCTACCCCAACATCCTGGGTTGGGAGGTTTACACCTTCCTGTCCCACTTAATAGCTACTGTGAGGAAAGGCACAGAGGGAGGAGAAATATTGGAATGAAAAATAAAATGACGTAGATGGAGGACATCTACTTACAGCAACCTGGCTTTGATCCTTCTCTCCTTCACTCACAGCAAAGAGTTTATTGAAGCTAGAGTTGATTTTTGTACATTGCTGCCCGTGTGTGTGTGAGAATGAGGGTGGGTGAACAGGGTGGGAGTGCATGCTACATTACAGCAGAAAAGATCCATGAACTCAGACAATGTTTGGGAATCCAAGAAACAGTCTAAGTAGCTGAGCAAATCTCAGGTTCCATCAGTTTTGTTGTCCTGAGTTTGGAGACATCTGTACTTCCTGTTTCATTTTATTCCTGGGTTCATTTGACTGAATGCAGGATATTTGTCTTGCTGACAGTCCATCTGCCCTGCCCTCTGTTTGCCAGCTGAGACCAGAATCTTGTGTTTGTGGCTGCACGATAACCCAGTTGGGATGCAGCAAACTGCAAGGTGTTTGTCATCCCAGGTTAGGCATAACTAGCAGGCATGGGGGAACGCATAAGAATCAAAGCAGATCTTCTTTCTTAGGGGTCTTGTTTTTAGGGGGGAAAAAAGGGCATGTTAATTTCCTGCTTACAAAAGATGCCACATTGAATGCCCTGGGGCCCGAGCGCCTCTGTTTATTCTACAGAAGAGGTACCGCCCAGATAGGAGTTGTGCAAATTTCCCCTGCACACCTCCTGTGCCACAAGCCTACTCCACAGGAATCATTGCTAAGGGGGCGTCTTCACGAGGCATTCTGCAGAGTGATGCAGCTGCCCTGGAAGTGGCAGTGATGTAACTGCTGGTGAAGAGAGGGCTCAGGTGGGCGTGAAACCTGCTCTGAGAAGGTAGAAGTACCTGAACTCTCTCCTTGTACCGCAGCTTCTTTTACGCTATTTTAGGCTCTGGGAACAGTACAAACGGTTCTAGTGTGGACAAAGGATACATGTGGGAGGGGAATTCGGTCTCTCTGGCTCATTTGGTGCTTGGCCTTTCTGGAGGCTGCCAGTGAGGGTGTAGATTAGTGCTGACTGTGGAGTTGGTTTTCATAGGAACTGGCCTCAGGCAACCACATAAAATACTGAACATCCACTGGAAGGTAAAGCAGATGGATTTCAAACCGTGATCGAGAGGTGAAGTGTTCTTCATCCACAGACGTTGCCCTTCATCAGCCAGCCCCTCCCACCCCCAGGCTGTGTCCATGCAAATATCCCTGTTTCATAAGGAATGAGGGAGGAGAAATGGGGAGAAACAGGATTCTCTCTGGAGAGGGCTTCTCTGTGGAGTGCAAGTGTCCCTTCCAGGAGAGTCACCGGAAACATCTCCTGCCTCCAGGCTTGCTGTCAGTCCCTGCTAAACGCTCCCCTGTTCTGAGCCTGTCTCTGCGGCGCTTGGCCAGCGCTGTAGTTCTCTTGTGCAGTGAAGGCTGCTGAAGCGGGTTTCAAAGCTGCAGTGAAAGGAAAGGTTAGCGAGAGGCCTTTTGCAGAAATAACAGCTGAAGCACAAACACTTGAGATCTCCACTCAGAGTGGGGTGGCAAAGCTAGTTGCTCTTCCCTTTTGTGCACATTTTCCATGGCTTCCCAAGCACCGAGTTCGCCCCCGCCTCTCCTTTCTCACGTCCGTCTGCGCCGGTCTCCACCGCGCAGCTTCAGCTATTTGAGGCTTTTCCAAGTGTGCTTTTTAAGGCAAAAACACCCTTGGGAATGGCCACAGAGGAAAGGGAATGATCTTGTGTTGCAAAGAAGCACCTGTTTCCTAGAGCAGTGACACATTCTTGTGTTTCTTTTGGGGTCCAGAGAGAACATCTGTTTCTTTGAGAGGGGCAAGGTTCCAATGGGACCTTCAGTGTGAGAGGCTCCTTGGGCAGAGTTTTTAAGCCATATTTACCCACACGTACATCAGGCCAGACCCACAGCTGGGGGAAATCGGTGCGGTCCTGTTGGAGTCAGTGGAATTACGCTGATCTGTGCCAGCTGCATATCTGACCAATACATTTTGAAGAGCTCTGCCTGCCCACTTGTCTTGTACGTAATGGTCTATTGGAAGGGACTGAGACAACAGAGTGCACGACTGTGTCTGGGTCAGCAAAATCTCCCGGAGACACTATTGCGAATCCCAGTCATTCAAAAATCAGGAGCCGAGCTCCAGAAAAATCATGAGCTTATGTTTAAAAATCATGAGACTTTAAAAAACAATAACTTGGGGCTGTGTTTATTTATTTTATTTACATTTTCAAGATTTTCTCTGCAAGCACAAGCACTAGAAACTTAAACCTTTTTCTTTTTTTTTTTTAAATGAAAGCCGAGATTCTTACATATTCACCTGACTCCAGGTGCTGGGGCTTTAAGAAAGCACCAATATCGCAAGACTTGTGATGAAATAGTGAGAATAGGCAGCACTGCTGTGATATAGTTTTCTGCAATTGAAACTCATTTTGATTTAATGGCTTGTGAGTGGCGTGCAGTGGGGCAGGTAGCTGAAGATGGCCTTCATGCTGGGGCTATGCCTTCTGGAGGGCTGGTCTGTGACACTTCCGTAGACCCTGTGAAAGACGCGGCTCAGTCATGGAGGACATAAGCCGCAGGAAGTGGAACTGTCTTCAACCTGATGCTCTCGGTGTCCAAGGCTGAGGGGGTTATGCTGCCTCACTAGGCAGAGCATTCGCTCCTGGCTGGTCAGAGCCAGCATAGCACTTCCCGAGAGACGGTCTGCACCAGGACTCCTCTGTCCCGATGCAGCCATCACTCACGCTGTGGAGGTGCGTTGTTTCAGCAAAGAGGGTGCTTGGGTGTCATCCAGTCTTTTCCCCTCCTCCTCACCAACCCCTTCCCCCCGTTTATCTGGACAGAACCATCAGGGTTACGTGCCAGGATCTTTTGGAAAGATAAGGCTCCCTTGTGCTCAGTTTAATTCCAAAGGCCGTTCTTTCTCTCTGCCCCCGCAGCTGTGCGTGCAGACCGGATGCGAGGCGGAAGAAATAAATTCGGACCCATGTACAAGCGGGATCGTGCCTTAAAACAGCAGAAGAAAGCTCTGATACGCGCCAATGGTTTTAAGCTGGAGACTGTGCCTCAGATCATGTCCCCAGTGCAAACTGACTACAACCTGTCCTCCACCATCCACGGCGTCCACTCTGTGTCCAAGAGCCTGCCCCACAACCCGGCCACCATGACGCCCGTCGACTACGACAGAAGCCCATATGGGACGCCATCCTTGGCAATGACTGTGCCGAGCCATGGGGCGCTGTCCAGCTACCATTACCCCTCCTTCCCCAACCGCACCATCAAGTCAGAGTACCCAGACCACTACACAAATTCACACGAGTCCGTGGCCAGCTACATGTATCCAGACGCCTATCCCAACAGCTCTCCGCCCGACATCCCCGAGGTCATTCTCAAGCTGCTGCAGCTGGAGCCTGATGAACACCAGGTCAAGGCTCGGATACTGGCTTGTCTGCAACAGGAGCAGGGCAAAGGCCGGCATGAGAAACTCAGCACCTTTGGCCTCATGTGCAAGATGGCAGACCAGACCCTCTTCTCCATCGTGGAGTGGGCACGGAGCTGCATCTTCTTCAAGGAGCTGGAGGTAGGTGCTGTGCTTGGCTGGGGCTCCCTGGTCACTGGCGGGTGGGGTGTGTCTTTACTTTCCAAGAGGCAACCCCAGGAAATGGAATAGACGGTTGGGCTGGAATTTGCCCCAGCAGAGAGGGACCCTGCAGGCCCCTTGCGCCCCTGAAGCCCTTAATAAGGGCTGAACTGAAGGGTGTATCTGGTGGCGGGGGCCAGGCGTGACCCTTCGGGGCTGGGAGGAATCCACCCTGCGACGTGACTTTCACCAGTCTGTGCCCAGAGCCGAGTCGCTGGCCTGCCGAGTGTGCCTCCCCCCACGCTCAACGATGCTCAGACCCGCAGCTGGGCCCGGGGGAGGCGAGAGAGTGGGAGACATTAACCCGAGAACCACAAGGCTGCCCCTGTTCAACTGCTCCGTGTCTTGCTGTGCAGCCGGCAGGCTCAGCACCCAGGTCTCCTTCGAAGCCCCTTCCCTGGCAGGGGGCAGCTCGGAGGACAGGCACTGGGCGAAGGGAACCACCCGGGTGCCTGGTGGTTGGCAGCCACCCCTTCCTGCTGGCATCTGCTGGCCTGTCTGAACTGGGTTTAATGGGTCTCAGTCCAGTCCCTACCGGAGAGCTGCCTGTGCCTCAGGACGCTGACCGGTGCCCTCACCAGCAGCCTGGCCTCGAGACGGGCACCGCTCTTGGCACCGCTCTTGCTTTCCCGTCTCTTTCCCTGCCTCGAGCTCCTGCCTGGGCGTGTGGCGGGCGCAGCTGGAGCCAATGGAGGTGAGGAAAGCTCCCAGCCTGTCTCCTGTGGGCGGATGGTCTTGGACTGGTCCCAGTAACTAGCCGCGCCGTGGGAAGCCCTGGGTGTAATGGGAAATGGAGCATTGCGGATTGTAGTCGAGACAATTCTCTCCTCCGCCTTTCGGAGGAGAATGGGTGCTGTCGGGGGTGCCTAGGAGCGCCGCAGGGTCGCCAGGGCCAGGGGACTCCTCGGCCAGTGGCATCTGCCTGGAGCCGCAATGGCCAGGAAACTGCTCCCTGCTGAGCTGCCTTCCTGGTGCAAATGGCCGGGGGCTTCGTGAGCTGGATGGCAGGGGAGGCAGTGGCTGGGGCAGAGCGGCCCTAGGAGGACAGGGGACATCGCCTGGGCTTTGCCCAGCTGCCCACACTGCTGTGTTTGCAGAGGCCAGTCTGGGGTGGGCCTGCCCAGCTGCCTTGTGGTGGTTCAGTTTGCTGCCACACGAAGCCAGCGGGGGGGAACCTCACCTCTGGGAGTGACTCCCCCATGCGTCCCCTGCTGCTGCTGAGCCAGATGTTGCAGGCTGTAGACAGATCTTGGTCACGTTGCTCCAACTCTGGTTCTCTGAAGGGGGAAGGGGACAGGATCCTTGTTGACACTCAGACCCTTCCCTCCCTTTCCCGCCTTCCAACCTCCGCGCGCACATTGCAGAGTCGTGGAGAGAGTATGGTCTGCACGCGAATTACTGCTTGTCCCCTTAGAACAGCTCTCCTGTCCCTTCCTCTGGGGCCAAACATACACCAAGCAGTGAACGTGTATCCCCTGCCATTACTGCATGTGGGCACAGGTTTGTTTATGTAGGACCTACGGGAAATATCACATTCAATTTCTTAAAAATTGTTCCGTGCCGAAGGATTCCCTCCTCCCCCCAGTTAGTTGTTTGGAGTACTGGGGTGGCTGCCATCCCCACAGGACTGTGCTGGATTGGGGCAAACTCATCCTTGGTGTGAAGCCACTGAGGTCAGTAAATTCACACTAGGAATTAATTTGGCTTCTGTAACTTGCATTGAAAGAGTGTAGGGAGCTGCACTGGTTCCGCTGCCTCATGGGGATCAAGGGTCATGGGTCTAGTGATGTTTTTATTCTATTTTATTTTATTTTTCAAGTGGCAAGAATTTAATATGTTGTTTTCTGAAGCTCTCCCAAGGCAGCCGGAGGTGGCAGGCCTCTGGCAAATCTGTGAGCTGCACATGCTTAAATAAACACTAACAAAGCTCTGGGAATATTCAGGGTGGGATTCTGGGGCGCACGTAGGCTCAGGGGCGTATCTTTTGTTCTGAACCCGTTTGCCCAACTCATCCGAGAAGCATTAAATGGCGTGAACACGGGGAAATGCAGACTCCTGCATGGGGAGAGTTTTAAAGACCGACTGGGGATTGTTTTGGGGGGAGTCACAAGACGTTTGGACACTATTCAGAGTGAGGCAGTCGGCTAGTGAGACGCTGTCGTGGGCAGTGAAACTGGAGATCTGGCCTTAGCCCTCAGTCCAGCGCCCTTCACTGCATCTCTGCAAAACTGGGGAGCAGGGCACCGACCCTGAGCTGCAAGTGAAAAAGAAAAGCAGCGACCTCCAGAGTGGCTCCCTCGACAGTGTCCCGATATCACTGTGAGCTTACGTGGTGACAGAGCTGCTTAGCTGGGCAGCACCGTGCCCAGAGGGCCCGTGGTTCTCCTCTCCAGACCATCTCAGAAGGTGGTGAGTGTCACACTTGGGTCCCCTCCAGAGCATGCCAGTGTGCTTCGCTGCTTAAAATAACCGCTCCCTGCCCAGAACAGTGCCCGGAAGTTGCATTGTGGAAGCATTTTTTGTTCATTTCAATCATATCAGTGTTCTGCTTGAATTTTGGGAACGGGCTGATTGTTGTTTTGCAGGAGATATTGTAAACAGTGGCTTCAGCTCGCTGCTGCCTCGCTGGGTAGCCTTGTAATTCTATTGTCAGCGGGATTACCCCGTTAAAATATGGCATTCCTCCACGTAAATACAAATCCATCAGACACTCTTCCTCCCAGAGTGACATGTGCTATACAATAGCAACCAAGGGAGCCGTGCCATTGTGCTGGCGTGGTAAACAAGAGCCCGGTTCTGTAACAGTGCCATTAGGGAATGCAATCCCTGGAAGCTGAAATCCACAGATCTCATGGTCTCCTCACATCCGGGAACCCTAGCGTCAGTAATGCTAGGAGGTGGGGATGGGGTGTGCACAGATCTCAGCACAGATCTGTAGCTACCTGCTTTGCAGGGACAGTAGGTTCGTGCAGGCTGCGGACCACCAAGGCCGTTGGTAAATGATTAAATCCTCCGGCGTGTGTCGTGCTTGGGAGAGCTCAGCACTGGCCAAGCCCAAACGCTGGACGGACACTGCAGGCCTCAGGGCAGATTTTCAGCCCTTTCAAACGTGAGCTGTAGGAACTGGGCGACTCCTGTTTTCCTTCGGCTGAGTTTCCTTGCTCAGTTAGACGCTGAGCCTGTGGCTCGGTGCGCAGAAGCTGCGGTCACCCCTGTCTCTTCCCAGTGAAACCGTCTGCAAGCGGGTGCTGCGTGTCCCTCCTGCTTAGCGCCGCCTTGGCCACATTTTGCTGATTTAAAAAATGCTCCAGGGCAGATTTCTTGTTTGCTGTGGCAAAGCTTGCACCAAAGTGGGGGTGCTGGGGACTGTGGGCCAGAGGCTTCCTTACCCACTCCAGCTGGGACGATTCAACGGCAGCAATGGGTTTGTGTGGGTAAGGGAAGTGAAGGGGTTTAGTGGGTAGTTGTCCTAGGGGCCATTTACAGTGTGTGGCCATGACTGCAACTTGACATAGGACCAGGAGGTGGAAGCGATATATAGAGACCGCTGCACTCACGAATGAAATGCAGCCACTTCTGGGGAGGAACATGGCAGCCCTTTAACAATGCACAGCAACACTGTGCAGCACTCTAGGTAGGAAGGGAAGAATGCTGCTTCCTGTGGAAACCGCAAGGGGGGTATACGGAAGTGGAGCTGTTTCTGGCCCCAGCCTCTCTGTGATGCACTGGCTGCACATAAGGGCTGCAGAGGAGACAGGAGGGGTGGGGGGAGAACTCTCCTGGGGCTGGAGCTGTGCAGGGTCCATGTCAGTAACTATTGCCCTCCCCCGCCCCAGATCCCTGCATAGAGGACAGGTGGGGGGGGGTGCAGCACTCAGCCCCGCAGGGACTCTGGGGGCACCCGAGCCCCCAGGCAGCAGTAGGGAGGTGCCTGTACCATGTGCTGGGGGCTGAGCTGACCTTTGCAGCAAACCAGAATCTGGACAGCCCCGAAGTGAGCTCAAGTCGCCTCCTTTCCCTGGGCTGGGCGGTCTGTGTTCTGGGCCGGGGCACAGGAGATGCCCATCGGACCAGGAGACCCCCCACCCTAGGGCTCCCTCCCAGGGGCACGGTGAGCCAGGGGAAATGGGCTGGGTCGGAGTCAGCTCCCTGTTGGGGGGCCAGAGAGAAGGGCCGGGGGGAGCTGGGGAACGGGCTGGCTCGCCGCTTGGAGATGGAGGGAGCGTGCAAGAGGGGATGGGGACAGGCGCGTGGGGTGGGGCAGGGCCTGGAAATAGCAACGCTGATCCTAAGGCAGCAGGGGTTGGGGGCTGGTCCTGTCCTGAGCCCTGGGTGGCTTCGTGGGTGGAGACTGAGGGGCTGCATTGCACCAGTGGGGGGACTCGGGGGGGTTCTAGGCTGTTTCTAGGCTCCAGTGGACGAGTGAGTGCCAGAGAGCCTGGCAATGGGGGCGGCGAGCTGGAGAATCGGAGCCTCCGTTGCTAGCGCCAACCGTCCCTGTGCCCTGCCTGGCGCTGTGGATGTGGCTGGGCTCCCGCCCCCCGGCCCCGCCGAGCCCCGTCAGCCACAGGCACCCGCTGCTTGTGAACCCCGCTGGGGGCAGCCGCTCGCCAGCCCCCTGCCAGCGCCTCCTGCCTGGCGGTGTGGCCGGGAGCGTGGAAGGAGGATGCTGTGTGCGGGAGCGTGGGGACGAGGCTGAGGCGCGCCTGCGTGCTCCCTGAGCCAAAGCAGGGCGGCGAGTCTGGAGCAGAGGGGCCCAAGGGCTCTCGTGCGGCTCGGGAAAGCCGCTAGTTAAGCACCAGGCGGCCCCAAGTAGCTGCTCCTCCGCTCGCTCGCTCCGGGGCGTGCAGGGGGTGACACGGCGGCACTCTCCTGGGCCAGGGAGGGGAGGGGCAGGCTCAATTTGCTTTTGAGACTTGTCTCCTTGGGGCAGGCTCTTGGCACACTGGGCAGATTAATCGGGGGGAGCTTTAGGTTGCTATGGGGCTGGGAAGGGGGAGCGCATTTTCTCAGTGATGGTTCTAGCTAATTCTCTCCCCCCCAGCAGCCTCGGCAGGCTTCGCTCCTGGTGCAGCGGACTGTGGCGGGGGGTTGTGTTATCGTGAAGGCCGTGGGGGGAGGGAGCTGGGCTAACGGCCTCTGGACATCAGTTCACACGCCACGTCCACCTGGCGGCACGGGGCAGTCACAATGAAAACAGCTTTAACTTCCCAGATATATCGTTTCATTTAAGGGCTAGTAATTCTGTCAGTCTGCCACTGACAAATGAGGGCCGGCCTGCCAATCTGCTGGGGAGAGTGATGCTGCCGCGTTCATCTTGTGTCATCAGACGGAGAGTTACGGACTGTGCTGGCCTTCGGATGCAAGACTAATAATGCCGCTCGACAAAAGGGGATTTGGGGCCTGCTTGTTTATAGAGGGTCGGCCAGGGCGCCACACGGCGGTGGCGAGGGAGCTGGGGTGGAAGAGGTCAGAGCTGACACCCATAAATACCAGCTTTAACTGAGGCGAGATGAGATGTGTCAAGATTCAAGAGAAGATTTGCAACATCGGCTCGTCAGAAGAAAAATATGGGCAGGGAGGTGAAATATATTTTGCCGGGTCATGAGGCTCAGGCAACTTTGTCCTTTCAGATGTAATTTTCTATATCTATCTAGGTATGGGTAATAGATGTCCAGGCAGCGGGGCAAAGTGACCTTTGGCTTGAGGTGAGAGGCCTGGAAGGTTAAACAAATGCATTTAGTTCAGCAGAGCCCCCAGCCCTCGCTGAAACGTGGCATTGAGCAGAGCCTGCTCACGGGCCTGGAGGGGGGCCGACACCCCCAAGAACCGGGAGATGCAGCTCACTGAACAAGGCTTGGGTTTGACTCTAGTCACAGCCTTGACGTGTGCCTTTGTCTCTGGGAGATAAGATGGTCCCATGCTGCAGAATCAGGGTCTAGGTCCAGATCTGACCTCCTCCGACCTAGCATTGGTGCCAAGCGATGGCTGGGTGCAAATCTCTGCACTCCGTGAGCGCCCTGCTGCACCGTGTTACGAGAGCGCCTCCGAGACCCAGCCCCAGCGACTGCAGAGCACTCGGCTCTGTCTGCCCCAGGAGAGGACTCACTCTGACTCCCCAGCCCTTGATTTTGTGGAGAGGGAAGAGGAGCAAGGGAGTGATGGGGACAGAGGCAGGAGAGTGGCAGCAGCGGCCCGGCGGAGGAGGGGAGACCGTCCCTCCGTTGGCTGCTCCACCACTAACTGAGGTTTTACAAACAATGTGGCCATTGCAGAGACGGAGCCAGGGCTCTGCTCCCCTCCCCGCTCCTTTGCTTTGCGCTGGGGCAGGCTGGGAGCTGAGCTGACCTTGCATTTGTCGAGGGGGCAGAGATTCTGGGGGGCGCCCAGTGAGGCTGGACTCTCTGGGGACTCTGCCTAGTGCAGGCTGGGGCAGGAGCCAGGACGCATGGAGCTTGCCTGGGCAGGTTCTTTAGCCGGGCGCTGTGCCGGATTCAGAAGCTATGTTGCCCAGTTCGGTGCTTTCAGCGCCTTCTGCTGATGCTTCGATTGAAGAATCTCCTTGGGCTCTGGCTCCCAGCCTGGGGCTTTGGCTGTGCCCAGCGTGGTCATGAAGCGGGGTCAGATGCACAGGACAGTGGCAGGGCTTCGACACTAAACGGCAGCAGCATTTACTCTTATTCCACGTCTCCTCCCGGCGCATGGCTTGCCGTGCTGCTTTGTCAGTGAGCCACGCCCTGTGAGTCGCTGGGCCGGGTCCCACGCTCACTCCATGTAACTCTTCTAACGCCCAGTGCTCTCCTGGGAAGTGGGCGGGGAGGGAGGCGATGGGCACGAGCCAGAAGAGAGCATCCGGTGCCATTTAATCCGTTGCCCCAGTCGCTACGCCTGGGGATCACACAGGGAGGCTCCAGGAGCTGGGCCCGTGTGGAGTGAAGGGTGCTAGAGCGGGTCCTCTGGACTGGAAGTGTGGTGGTTGCTCTCTGCTGCCTTGGGGAAGGGGCTGTTATTTCCTCACCGAATGGGTCGCCGACCTTAACCTCTAGTGAGCAGATGAAAATCCCGAGGGTGGTGGGACGCCGCCAGCTGCGCTCTGCCTGCCGCCCTTTGGACGGGTTTCCTTTCACGTGCGTTGGAGCTCCTGAAGCCAGTCGCCTGCTGTTTGTAGCTGGTTCCTGCTGTGGCTCTAACACACACAGGTCATCGGGAGCCCATCTCCTGACTGTCAGCCAAAGCGTTTCTGGATTAGCTACAATCTCCTTCTGCTCAGGGCTGCTCTAGTGACGGCGAGCGTCAGATGCACTGGGGTTAAATCCAATTCCTCGTGACCTTTGCTGTCTGCTGGCCAGCCGGTCCCCGGTCGTCGTCCGTCCTTCCCCCGCTGGCTAATGACAGCTCAGCCTGCGGGAGGAGCAAACAGAGATACCAAAGCGCCACCACGTGTCTCTCTTTGCCACTGGCAGATGAAGTCTCTGCATGCAGCTGCCGTTCTCCTCTGGGCAGAGCCCCCGTTGGGAGGGGAGACGGGGCATGTGGGGCTTCCAGCGCTCTGGGGGCTGCGTGTGGCTAGCGCCTCTCTGAGGACGTGACCGCAGAGTGCCAGAGATCAGCAGGTTTCCCCGGTGGCAGCTGCTGCAGACGGGTTGGTGGGAGATCAGGTGGGACTGGTCCTGGCCACGTGGCTAACCCGGCGCGTCGGTGTCGTTCTGCTCCCGGTCGAGTTATTGGAGGGGATTAAAAAGGCACGTTCGGCTGCTTGCGTTAGGAAACGGCCGTTCATCGGGATGGTTCGGTTCCGGTGCCTGTCACTGTGGTAGCTGACGGGAGAGGGGCCTGCACCTGACTTGTGCAGAGCGAGGGCTGTCAGTCATTGGCAGAACAGGAATCCACTGTCTCACGTCTCACTTGGCAAGGTGCCACATCCTCCTTTCACCCAGAAATTGCCCCTTGGAATCGTTACCTCCATCCCGGCCTCCCCAGCAGCCACGGCCACAGATTCCGTCTCAGAGGCCAAACAATTCAGGGCATCTCCACCCTGGCTTGAACCTCTGAGGGACTAGAGACCTTTCCCGTAGGCTCCCGAGGCAGGAAGATTTAATACGGCCCAGAGGTGCTCACTGGAACAGCCAGGACACACGTCCCAGAGTCTGTTCATTAATCCTGGGTTTGTCCCACGTGTGCCGCCACCCTCCTGAGAAATCATTACAGCTGGTGACAATCTTTGTCAAAACCATGTTTTAATAAAAACTGGTCATTTGTTTGCTAAACAGAAATGTTCAAAGCCAGTTTTAATGTAGTTAAATGGTTTCCAGGTGTTTTATTAAAAAGCAAAACAAACTAAACTAAAAAAATATTTTTTCCAGGTTTTCATTTTCTGCCCCCTTTTGCCACTTTGCAACCGGAAAGAGGAGGAGCGGGGGGGGGGGAAACTAATTTTTTTTGCATAAAATTTGCAAAAACCACCACTCTCTTTAAAAAAAACGCGCACATGGCTGCGTCCCTCAACAGCTCTTCAAACGCTTTCCCAGCACACGTTAATTATGACCCTCGGACCAAGTAGAGAGTTTTATTCTTTCTCGGGTGATAGCACCCTCTGGAGCTGGGACATCACTCTGCTCCCATGCCCTGGGCAAGGCTGTGACGCTAACGTTAAATGTAATGTATGTGATGCGTGGGCGCTGGCCGGCTGGTGTGACTACACGTCACTGTGGGTATATGGATTAATGGGACACTGACGTTATTTAACCTCCTCCATTGCCCAGCCAGTGCAGCTCCTGGCTTGCATGGCTGATTGCCCTTCATTCAGTTCAGCTACGCGTTGATCTCATTCTGTGTGGACACTGGTGCTTCGGGAAGGTGCTGAGCTGACAGTCGGGGGCCTGCAAGCCTCTGCTCACTGCAGCGCGGGTTGAGAGGGGCCATGGGAGTAGAAGCCGGGCTGCGGGCACCACCTCCCAGCAGCGGGGAGAAGTTCATTTTCTAGGGGCTCTTCGTTCTTTGGCCTCTCATCTGAGGCTGCCAACACGGAGGCCAGCTGGGAGGAGGCTCTGTGCCACGGACATGGGCCAGGAGGATTTGGACTTAGTTCTGGCAGCTGTGAACAGGCGTCGCCTTCACCCCGCTGCTGCCACCTTTCGTCTTCTCCTGCTGAGAACAGTGGAGGACCAAAATGGGGTAAGTGTGTCGGAATTAGGACTCCTGGGTTCCCTCCCTGGCTCTGCCTCTCTCTGGCTGTGTGACCTTGAGCACATCACTTCTTTCTGTGCCTCAGTTTCCCCGTCTGTAAAATGGAAATAATGATTCTTGCCTCCCAGGTGTGTTGTAAACCTGCAGCCAGCGTGTTAAAAAGGGCTTCGACACCCGCGGAAGCACTGCTGCTGTGCAACGTAAGATTAGTGCGATTATTTATGTGATCTTTTCCGAGCATTATTTCTGCCAGCCATCTGGCTCTTCTGGCACAAAGGGAAAGTTAAAGGCAGCTTGTTCAGAACTGATAAAGGCGCTCCTGCTTTATACCAAGTATACGTGAAGATGTGGGCTAGCACAGTCAGGTGATAGTCTACATGGCAAAAATACCAGGGGCTGATCCTGGAATTCATCAGCTATTAAGTGAGTGAACATTTTCAGCCATTTGCCTTTCGCTTTCCAGAGAAGGGGCAGGGCAGTGCTATTATCAGAGGGGAAACTGAGGCACCAGGAGATTTGCACAAGGTCACACAGGTAGCCTGTGGCAAAGCTGGGATTTGAACCCAGGCCTAGGCTAGTGCCTGGGGCACTGGAGCTTTCGTCAGTCTTTTCCTCATGCTCTGCCAAGTGCCTGGTGCTAAAGAAAGACTCCTGGGGCCAAGCTGGGGTTCAGCCATGAAGGGCTGCAGCACTTCTGAGACCAGCCCTTCTTCGGGTGAGGAGCACCAGCTGGCCCTGTCTTGGGCAGGGATGGGGCTCGCAAAATCTGAAATCTCTCCCTGACCAACAGGCTTCCCTTCACCAGCTGATTCTGCTGGCCTGGATCTCATGGGTCAGTTAGTCCCTCTCCCCCTGCGTCAAGCAGGACAGACTCACACGCTGCACACGCCACTCCAGCTCCGTGGTTAATCTTGCCTTGAGCGCTGCCAGCAGCTTTGCCACCTGTCCACCTCCCTGCAGGCTGCCTCCCTTCTGAGCGGGCTGGGCAGAGGCCGGAGGGGCTGTCTGCAGGTCTGCCTGGTGCTCAGAGGGATTTAGAAAAGACCAGCCCTAGCATGGCAGAGGGCCAGAGAAAGGACAGGGCTGCACAGGGCTGGAGGCGTGTTTGGGAGAGAGAGACCCGTCCAGCGCAGAGCTCGGAGGAAAGGAGAAAAGCCAGGCTGGGCTGGCGAAGAGAAAGATGGGCGGTGGCGTGGGGCTATGGAGAGCAAATGAGCTTCAGGGGGCTTATTTGATGGTATCAGGGAGGAGCCACAGCCCAGCCACTGCATAGCTGAGGCTGCCCATCTCCCAGGAGAAGCAGTAACGTGTGTGGCTAAATCCCAAGAAAATGCTGGGCTTGACTTGCTGAAGCAGTAGCTGGGGTGAGGCCCAGGGCTGGCATGTCATTCCTGCTGTGGGACTCGGGGGCGTGCAGAGCTCAATGAAAACGGGGTCCTGTGTCATTGAGCCACGGAGGAGCTTCACTCCCCAGATCTTTTTAGTGGTTGTTAAACAGCCAGTACTGGGGGAATCAGCACCAGTGTTCAATTCCGTGACGCTCCGGCATGTCTATAATTCATCTTCCATCTTAACTTCATATTCATGCATCTTCCTTGCAACACAATGCTAAGGAATGTGCAGAATGCTGATCTGGGCACTTCAGCAACCGTGCTTGAGCTCTGTCTGTGGGTTTAAAGGGGAACAATTAATTGAGACATTTTCATTAAAATCCCTTCCGAGAACTTGCGAAGCTGAATAATTTCCAAGGCTTTTAAATTTCACGCTGCTCTCAGGGAGCCTGGAGAACTGCGAGGGGATTTGTATTGTTCACTATGTAAGCTTTGAACCCAGCCCTTTAGCAGTGACAAGTTACTGCATTAGGTGACCGTGTTACCTAGACCTTTAAACAGTTTGTGTCTCTTAATAGCAACACCAGCCCTCTGGTCATTTGTTATGCTGCACATGCTGAAATAGCTCCTGCCCTTTCTCCCTAGCCCTCTCTATTCCAGAGACCATTTATCACAGGTAAATGGATTTTCATGTAGCACTCCGATCGTGCCAGAAGAAAACCTGATTTAATCATAAAGGAATTTTCTTGCTGGTGCTGCTGCCGGGGTGATCACCATGTCTTGGAATGTCCATTACCGGGTTTTGTGAACAGGTTCAATGTTTTCTTTGAAAATGAAAGATGTGCTCTCTAAGATAGCTTGTGGTAGGTCCTTGATAAAGTATTTGATTAAAAAGCATTGACAATCAATAGGAAGATCCTTTGCTTAACTTCTAGGATAGGGTGTGTGTCCATGCCGTCTCCGCAAGAAACGATTGACGGGTTCTGTGTATGAATGGACATCCATTAAGAGTCCTTCCGGTTAGAGGACGTTGGTAGAGCACAGGCTTTATGGAGATGATCTCTCGGAGTCTGTCATGAAGCCGTACCAAAGCAAAGGAAAGCAAAGCAAGCTGAGGCTCACGGGGGTGATGGTCCAAAGTCAGTGGGCATGTTTCAGTGGAAAGGGAGAAAGTCAAGGGACGGAGCCTTCGCACACTGCATGCTGGGAGTTCTGAGCGTGTGAATTGTGAGTTTTGTCCTGGCTGCCCCACGCAATGCCTCTGCACTACACGACCCAGCTATAACCTGGCAGTGCATGACATGGGTAGAGCGCAGGCAGCGCAGTTGGGATTGAAACTTCTTTTAGCCATGTCTGAACTGTGCTACTGCCGTGTAGAGTCCATGGCTCTGTGTGCTGCAGACACCAGTTCAACCCCGGTCCAGTCCCACTTACCTGGTGAATCTGAAGCAGGTTTTAACTGTGGTGGTTCCATCTGCAAGTGGGACATGCCTCCTGTGGGGCACCCAGCCACGCCACCAGCGCTGCTAGTTCTGCCCTCCCCAGGGGCGGGCAGGCCCTAGGTTCTCTCTGCAGCACAAGAGCACAGTGGGGCAGTGCACAGGTGATGGGGCAGCCACATTTGCCGTAAAGACCCACTGGTTTGTCACAGTGTATTTAATGGGGATGGACAGTTTTTATCGACTGAACCCAGGAGTTTGTAGCCTCACTTCCAAGACCTCTGGATCCAGTTATAGTCACCACAAAGGTGTGCACAGTTTGCTGTATATTCTAGGGACAGGAGCAGTGCTGGAATAAAATGGTGGGGGGGCTGCAAAGCGGGACTGAGCTGTGTAGACAGAGGTGCCCGGGGGGGGGAGGGGGAAGATCAATGGCTGGAATAGCTGGGGATTGTCGGGTGAGGATCCAGGTGCACTGGCAGAGCGGAGTGTGAAGGAAGCTCTGGGAAAGCCTTCCCACACTTGGCCTGTCTCAACCCAGCACCATCAGCCCCTTTCCAGAACACTACGTTCGGCCAAAGCATTTCAAAAATAAATGCAGGTAATTCCCCAAAACTGCTGGCCACACAAACCATAAAGCTCTTTCTTGTCTGACGTCTATTCCCTTTGCAATCTACAGACAGGGGTTTATCGCAGCCCTTTTGGCAGACTGACGGTATTATCCAGTTCCATGACACTGCATTTGTCTTTCCTCTATTAAAAGCAGCCAACGCAATGGCATTGCACGTCTCCTCTAATGGACCTGACTTCATTCTCTGTGGAGGTATTCCTCATATTCATGATTCACTTTGCTCCCTCTTATCTTACACCAAAGTGCTCAGTATACCACAGCACACGGTAATATGGGATTCTTTCACTCCTGGTGGATAAAATGAGGGTGGCTTCCCTATAGTGGTTGAAAGCCGGTCTCAAAACCATTTAGAACCAGGAACCTTTATGCTACAAGAAGGATCAGGCTATAGAAAAAGGGTTTTGGCTCTTTAGGATTGGACCCACTGAAGCCCCACAAGTTCTAGGTTCAGTGCAGAACTCCTGAGGTTCACGCACCCCGTACCCTGACAACAGTGAATCATCTCACAAGGCCAGATGTTCAGACGAGCTCAGAGCCAGATGTTCAAAGGTTCAGCACCCACAATGGGGGCCCGCGTCGCAGAAGAGCTCAGGACCCGTTTTGGCACCACGGCAAGCGTCCAGATTTTCAACAGCAAGCAGCTCCCGCTGTGAGTTTACAAAGGGCTCAGCCCGCGGCCTGCACCCAGTGTGCGGAGCCCTTTGGAACATCTGCCCTGAGCTGTGAGCCAGGCGCCCTCTGAAAACTCCAGCCTCAGTGACTGTCACCCTCCTGCTCCTGCAAGCGTGATGCAGGGCTAACGACCCTTCCTGCCAATACCGGACGGGTCCCAACAGGATCCAGCTCGGCTGTTTGGTGCTCACTCCTTGCTGCCCAAATCCTGGTGATTGTCTAACCCTCCCCTGGCAGCTGGGCTAACGTGTGGTAAGATGTCAGCAGAATTCCTTCCCCTCCTGCACGTTAAAACAAAGCGACGATTCTTCGGTGTCCTTCACCCCAGCTGAAAGCGGTGGCATCCAGGGAGGGAGCCTCATACTAGCAGTTAGCCCTGCAGCCTCTGGCTGGTCCCCAGCTGTGGTTGCTGTGGGCCTGATTCTCCATTGCCTAGCACCTTGTGCATCTCTCTGCACCGCGCCTGACACCAACCCACCCCGAAGGCGAGCGTTTGGGACGCGCTGGGCACTGCTGTCTGTGGCTGCCCGAGGTGCAGGCCAATGGAGGTTCAGGCCCTAGGGCCGCGGCCCCAGGGAAGGAGGCGGGTGCCTGGCCGGTGGGAGGCAGGGTAGCGTTCCCGGCCTATGCACCCGTTTGAGCCCCCTCCCTTTGCTGCTGATTCGACTTCGCCCCTAGGAGCCAGCGGGGAGAGCTGGGCTGGGCCACGCCTGGAGGTTGGGGCAGGGAGGAATTGGCTCCGTGTGGGCAGCAGAGGGGAGCTGGGGCCAGCTGGAGCAAGGAAGCAGGGGGCGAGAGGCTGGTGAGCTGCTGGGACAGGAGCCGAGGCCTGTTTGGGTGCAGTTGGCAGGGGGCTGGGGAGGGGCGTGGGAGAATGAGAGGGAGGGGCAGGGAGGGGGCTTCTGTGTGGGAGGAGGGCGTGGCGGGGAGGGGCTGGAGAAGCGTTGACTTGTCTCCAGTCCCGCTGGGAAGACGAGCACCGGAGACAAACTGGATGGCGGGCGAAGGACCAAAGCGGCTTGTTTGGCAGAGGGGCAGCACGGTGGCTGGCGCGTGTGCCGGCAGCTAGCCCTGGCCAGCGGGGGAGAGGGGAGGGAGCTGCTCCATGGCACGGCTTGGCCTCTGCTGGCCAGACTTTCCAAAGTGTGGGCAGGGGGGCAGAGGGGGGGAGGGTGCCTCTGTGTGCTCTGTGGGAGCCAAGTGCTTTGAGAGCTTGGTTTTGCCACCCTCAGTCAGTCAATGATCCTGAGCCAGGCCCTCCGAAATCGTGAGGTTGGCGTAGACTGTCAGAGCTTTCTAAACAGTGAAGGTGGGGTTCTCTGTGTTTGCCTTCGGTTTGTGGCGACAGAGCCCACGTTTGTCGGCTCTTCTCCACGGGGGCTAGAGTCGCCCAGGGGTTGTTTTTTTCCTGACTCGGGAAAACACCAAATATCAGAATAGCTGCAATAAAAAACTGCAGGAGTTGGCCCCACTCGACTCCTGTAGGTGCCTTGACGGGCGCTGAGCGCGTTAGGAAAGCCAGCCCCGGACTGCACAGAGGTCAGGCAGTCTGAGCGCCTGACCCAGGGCACCAACGTCACCTCGCGTGATCACCATGGAAGAATGAAACCCCCCAAATTTGCTTCTTATTTCTGATGTTGGTCACGTTCTCTCTTTGCCTGGACTGCAACGTTTGGGCTTCAAAGCCAGGCTGGCAGGGGGGATGTAAGGTTCGAAACGTAATAAAGGGGAAGCTGTTCTCAGGATGCGGCAGCTGCTCTCTGCGCTGCGGGGTCTGCAGCACAAGCAGGCCACAGGCTGGACGGCTCTGCTGAGCGAATGGGCAGGGGTGGAATTGGTTCACACGTAGCAACGGGCCTAGGACACGAAGCCCAGCGGCAGAGGTGCGGCCTAACTTGTCGGCAGCTAGGATCAGATGCTCGGTTACACCCATTTACACCCACAAAGCATCTGGCCCTTGGGTTTAGCTCTCCTCTATTAAAGAAGGGCGAGGGGAGCTCCTCGTGGGTCGGGATCCTGCCCGGATCTGCACAGAGGCAGCCTCCTTGCTCCTTCCTCTCTCTGCATAGTGTGTAAAATCCTGGCCAGGAGGAAGGGGCAAAGCCGTCCCAAAGGAGCCGGAGGCGCCCCCCACCCGATCGCTGGTGGCTCCCGGCATCTGCGCCGCCCTGCTGCTCTTGTGAAAGTTGGCTGATGCTTGTGTCCTTTGCTGATGTGGTGGCAGCAGCTGGGAAGACGGCCTGGAGCCAGGAAAAGGGGCTCCTGAGAGGCAGAGGCAGCAGGGTCACTTGGTTCTGCAAGCCCTGGAGCCGGAAATGCAGTCTGCATGAAGGTGAGGAGTGCATTTCCTCCCCGAGCCCCAGGCACCCCCACCCCTGCCCGCAGCACGCGCCCCATGCCTGCAGTCAGTGAGTGAAAACAGGCTTCAGCAGTGCCACTCCCCAGCATGGGCCGGCTCCACAGCACATTCCTGGGCCAGGGCAGGATGGACACTGTATTCTTTCTTTTAAAAAGTAGCCAAAGCTCCATCCCCGGAGACACAAAGCCTTTGTATAAAACACAACACTGCATTCTCTCCGTCCCTGCGGCTGCGGGCGAGGGGTGCGTCCCACAGTCATTTTGTTAAAGATTTGTGCACGGCTTTCGTGAGATTCTTGCCTTACGGAGGAAACCCAGTGCTGATAAGAAGAACCGAGTGCGAAGGAAACAAGTTTCCTTGTCTTTAAGCCGGGTCGGGGGGGTGGGGGGGAGGCAGCACAGAATGGGGCTTGCTTTGCAGAGTGGCTGCCGCGTTCCTGTACCTTCTGGGTCTCTGTTCCTGGGCACAGGCAACCTTCTGTGGCCACAGCATCAGGTGCCCTCAGTAACGCTTCGCACCGTGCAGTGCCTTTTGTCTGAGGCGCTCCCAGAACTGTCTCATGAGTTCACTGAGCACTGACAAGACGCCTGGTGCCGAGCCGGCTCAGAGGAGCAGCCAGTCCCTGCTCAGGGGCCGCAATCTACACTGAACAGACACAATACAGAAGAGACACACCTCTGCAGCCTGCAGGTAGAATCCAGCTGTTGCGCCGCTTATTGAGCTTGCCTAGCTTGCATGGCTGATCAGGATCGTTATAAATGTTAATTAAGTCTTCCCGCCCCCTTGTGAGGGAGAGCGGTATTATTAGTATTGTACAGATGGGGAAACTGAGGCATGTAGCACTGAAGTGATGTGTCACCTTCCATGCAGCTTGTCGAGTTGCAGCGTGGGAACTAGAGCCCAGGGCCTTGACTGGCGAGGAGTGAGCTGTGAGCAGTTAACGTTTCACTTGCCAGATTTAGCTCTGTCCAGTCAGGTCAGTGTTCTGCATCGCAGGGCCCAGGAGACAGTGGTGGCGCCCAGCGACCCCCTGTGCGGCTCCTTGACTGACTGTTTCTATTCCAATGCATTCGATTTTTAACATTAGAACATGTACCGAGCCTAGCAAAGTCCAGCTCCTTCGCACGGCCCACGGCCCACGTGGCACATATATCCGCTGTACCCCTGCCACGTACCAGTGCCATCTGCGTCACCAGTTAGCACAGACATTTGTTCTGCCCGTGCTGAACTGGAGAGTGAAATTGTGGAACTTCAGACAAATGACGGGCCGAAGTCTGAACGTAAGACAGGTGTTGATCATTTCTGGAACGGTCCCTGCTACACGATGCCCGTCTCTGAAACATTGCGTGCAAAAAGCGCTGGCGTTTTTTGTCAGTGCGTATACCTGCACATCTACATTCTCAGCAATGAATAATGTGGAAAGAAAACAGAGGAACAAATTGATCAGCGAACATTTGGACTGCTTTATTAGGATGGCAATGACGGACGACAAACACTGCGTGAACAAAGCCAAGGGCAACAGGCAGGCTTTCACGCGGGGCATCGTTTTACTGACCAAGCAGACTTTGTTGTAGTTACCCGAGTCGCGCTGTAACGTTACATCAGGAAGGAGCAGCACGCAATGTGTTCGTTTAGTCGTTGATGTGACTGTCTCACTGAAGGTTTTTTGCCAAAGTGGCCCCTGCTTGAAAAATAGTGCAGATCGCTGTGTTAGGCGACTGTCCACAAGCAGATCTCAGCTTCCATGTGTCGCCGCGTGTTGCAAGGTACTCCATGGATGGTTCATGTGAACATGCTTCAGCCAAAGGGGAGGCGGGATGGCTGTGAAAAGTTCAGTAGTCGCCGTTTGAAACTGGAGCTCTTTTGCTAGCCTGCAGAAGTCACATCCATTTCTGGTCCCTGGCGGGCTGAGCAAAAGTGGGAGGGGAGTCTGGCAATGACACGTCCTAACCACGCTTTATGCGAGTATCCTGCAGTGACCCCGCAGAGTCATGGCCCTTGGGCGCCGTCCGGCCAGCACTCGCAGTGCGGAGACAGTGAAATTCACCCCTCTGCAGACAGCTGGCACATGGCCTAGGCCCCCTGACCTCTCAGAGCTGCTCCTGTGGGATGTAGGGGGCACGCAGGCAGCCGGCCTCCTCTGCAAAGGGATGAATTTCACCGGGAGAGCGAACGCAAAACGGGGGCAGTAACGCAGGTCCTGCTCTGGATAGGCCATGGGCCTAATGCAGCGTGTTTCGTGTGTGCTTCTGTAGTGATAACAGACAGATCCATAGGGGTGTGCCCGGGGCATGCTGGGATAAAGTCCGTACACTGAATGAGTAAGTCCCTCTCCCTGCCCCCTTGCCCTGCCCCGAAAATGACACCCCAAGGGCTTCCCTGTCTGCCACAGACTCCAGCGCTTAGGGGGTGTTCCTGCCTCTCCACTGATGCTGTCAGTCCCCAGGCGGAAACACCAAAGGTGGGTGTTTAATTAATTGGCATCGATTGTGTTCCATGAAAGCGACGTTTGGGAGAGGCAGGACGTCCCCGCGCTGGCTAAATGCTGCTTCTCTCCACAACAAAGTACAAATCGCTCAGCTGGCCGGTTTCAACCCAGCAGAATGTGGTGACACTGGGCAACTTCTCTGGGAGAGAACTGCCCAGCAGAGCGTAGTCCCAGCAGAAGTCTGAGCTGTGGCACCGCGCGCGTCAGCTAATCTCGTGTCCGGTGCATAGTGTAGTGAAGCCACTGACAGAAGGCCTTGGCCAAGGGGGTAGAGCTGGGTGAGGCTCAGAGGTGCAGCTAGCTGGTGTAGTTCTTTAAAGCGAGGCCGGGCTGCCCTGCCTGATTATTCTAAGGTGTTCATTGTCGCTGGGGTGTGTATGGCTCACTCTGTCCCTGTCAGTGAAAAGACCAGTCTTGGTTCCCGAGCTCTGCTGTGCTGAACATCTGCCCTTTGCTCTTTGCAAAATGGGGTAGCGCCTAATTCCTTGATCCCATGGTGAAGGAGTAACTCAGCTGACTGAACCTGCTTGAAATGGTCCAAATCCCGGAGCAGCCCCCTGACCACTGGCCCAGCCGTCCTTTCTGTGCTGATCTGTGCCCTGACTTTTGATCATTGCATTTTGCTTCCCCATTCAAATTGCTTTGCATTCCCAAATGCTTTCTGGTCCCAGCAGTTTGTGTGCTGTTCTGGCGTGCCAGAGAGATTGCATGATGGAAGACAAACACACATCTCTCTCCAGCACACTGGGACATGACTCAACATAGCTGGAAAACTCAAAGCCACATGCAAATAGATGTATGTGGGGTTGGATAATTCAGCATAGACGGAGCTAAGGTGTGCATTTGTAGATTTTGGTATACATACATGCATGCACTCTGGATCCATCTGTGCTGTTTCACCCAACTCTACTGTGCTGGGGGGAGGGCAGGCGCGGGGGAATTCTCTGTTAATAGCATTGTACATTTTTAGGAAGTCCAGTCAATACAGTATTTAAGGCAGATTGGCCGAGTGCTCTGCTTTGCCAGGGATCACTGCAAGTAAGGAAAGCCCCTGTTGGGAGTGCGTTATTCTGCTCCTTCTGCATCGTTGCTGGAGCGCAGTGAGATGCGGTAAGCTCACCGAGGCCCTCACCAAATCTGACATTGATTCACACCTGGGCTTTTGCCACTGACAACATGACTGCAGACAGTCACTGCTCACAGGCGCCAGGAGCGCATTTGCTCACACCATAGCCACAATGCATTACTGGGTCATGGCCAGGCATTGACAGGAAGGGCCTGAGGAAGGAGTCGAGGGGGAGCTCAGAGGGCAGAGGGAACTCTGCTGCCGCGTCTCCTCAGACACTGGCCAGGAGGGGGGAGCTCACTCATTTCGAAAGCATCCAAGACCTCACGTGTTGACAGCTTTGCATCCAAGCCCAACCTGCCCTCAGCACTTGTGTGTGGCCAGTTCCCCAGCCTGTGAGCAGACCGAGGAGGCGTTAATGGCCGTGTTTGCATCTGTGTTTCAGGTAGGCGATCAGATGAAACTGCTGCAGAACTGCTGGAGCGAGCTGCTGGTGTTTGACCACATCTACAGGCAGGTGCAGCACGCGAAGGAGCACACCATGCTGCTTGTGACCGGCCAGGAGGTAACGTCCTCGCCCTCCATGAGAAAAGCCTTCCCGTATTTCAGCAGCAAATACCCTTCCACCGCCACTCCTGCAGTGCTGAGCGGGGCCACAGCACACCCGGGCTGGGCCAGTGCAGCTCATAGTGAGGTTGCATCATTCCTGCAGATGGCTTGATGGAAACGAAGAATGAAACATCCGAGGGGAAGTGCCCTTCATGGCCCCCCCAGGCCTTGTGCCTTTCCCTATGCCTTTGGGACACTTACCCAGACCTGGGGGAGACGGGGACCAGACCCTTCCCGATTTGTAACTGTGCTATGCCCCAGCCAGCTCTCCTGTTCATTTCAGGATTTGCAAATGTGCCAGATTCCTGCAACCAAAAGGCGTCTCTCTCTCTCACCGTCTATTCCCGGATGGGACTGATGAAAAGTCCCTTTTCTTTGCCATTTTTGTTTTAATCCATTTGGAATCAGAAACTCCGCTTCTTCCTCGCTGGGTCCAAAACACCGGTTTTAATCCAGAAGGAAAGCATGTGAGAGGCACCATTTGCCTGTTGGCTAATCTGTTGCTATTGAATGTGTTTCATTGCCGTAGTCGTGGTTCTGGCAGCATCTCTCTAGGATCAAAGGCAGCAAGCTGTAAATGTAAACAGTAACAGAGTCTGATGTTGTTATTGTGTGTGTTATGGTAGGACCCAGATCCAGGCCCTGCTGCACAGTGAGAGACAGCCTAAATAGAGATCAGAGATGTTATTTTTATCCTCGTTTTGCAGATAGGGATCTGGGGCAGAGAGAGAGTGACGTGCCCAGAGCCACACAGGATGTCTGTGGTGGAGCTGGGACTTGAACCCGCATCTCCTGATCCCCTTTCTCACAAGGCCGGCCTTCCTGAGCTCGTGTGTAAATAAAAAACAAAACTCGGGCCTTGCTAGAGGAGAGGCGCTTGCTGTCTGCGTCTCCGGGAGCATGCCAGTTTCCCAAACATGCCTCTGGCCCACTCCAATGTCCCTCCCTCTCTGCGGTTCCCGCTCTGAACACCTCCACGTAAATTACTGTTCCCCAGCACCAACACCTTCCCCTAGCACAGGCGAAGATTCCCCCGGAGCCTGCTCGGGGCAGATCCTGCTCAGTGGCTGGACAGGCTGCTGCAGAAAGAACGTCTCTGGGCGCTCAGAGGGCCCGAGACACTCGTCAGTAACGGGCTGGCATTGTTTTCTGTGCAGCTGATTATTTTTTTACTGATGGGCTGCCAAGGCAAATCCCCGTCACACAGCAGGGCCAGCAGTCACCATTCCAGCGGTACGGTTAGCCTGCATTGAGAAGCAGCCGGGGGTTAGTTTTGGATGAGCCTTGGGCCAATTCAGGGGCTGCTGGGCACCATTTAAAGTGAGGGCTCCATCAGTTCCTCCCTCTCTCAGGTGCCCCCCACCAGCCTCTAAGCCCATGCAGCCACCCCCTCTAATTTCGGGGTGAGTGGCATTGCAAAGGGTGCACAGGGTCACACTCGGGTTTGGCCTGGCCAAAAAGTAGCCCCCCCCCGGCTCTGCAGCCTATGGGCTGGTTGGTTTTGTAGTGCAACAACTCCTCGGCTTGACAGGGCTGTAGCGGGAAGTCAGGCCAGCCTGGGCGCTTTTGATTGCTTAGCTCTGAACGCTGGGGCTGGTTTGAACTAAAAACTGCAGGACGGGAGCCCATGTGACCCAAACTCCACCTCCCTAGTTTCAGACACTCTCAGCATTCCCAGCTCCATGGCTTAGATCAACCAAACGGGGGAGAAAAAAATGGGTGACTTTTGTCTTACTTCTTTCCCTCTGGTGAAGGTCCTCGCGTCCCGCCTCCTGCGTGAGCTCAGGCTGACCCAAGCAGATGCCTGCTGTTTTGTTTTTGCTGGGTTCCGGAATTGTTTTTGCACAAGGGGAGAAATAACGATCTGTAGATAGACCCAAACCAGCCCCAAAGCGCAGGCGGCCAGCAAGTACTGCCTCCAGCAAGCCGCCAGGGGAGAATTCTCGGGTTTGGAGCACAATGTTTCTCATAAGACAAATCAACAGTCATGTCTGTATTTACAGAAAGCGGGTGTGAAAACAGATCTGCTCTGTTTGAAAGGCAGAGTTTGCAAGGAACACGGGAACATCGTCTCCCCAGAATCAGAGGCTGATCTTCCAGCCATTTCCATGACAGCACTGGTGTTGTGCAATAAGGGCTCCCACTTTAAATAACAATTTAAACCAATGAATAACATAGGAGATGGCTCGTTTTCCTCCATTGCCCGCTGGTTCTGTACGGGTGATATTCGCCCTGGCCGGAGGTCCCGTGCACCGCCATGTGGAATGGTGTGGGGTTTACACTGGCACGCTACTCGGGCGAATGTCGCCCTAGCTCTGCAGTTCTGCTGCCGCTGTCCTCTAACGTGTTAGCCATGGGCCAGAAGTGGCTGCTGCTCCCTGCCCTCCTGGGCACCATGGACAGCCAGCGCCTGTGCGTGCAGCCACGCTGCCCTGTAGCTATAGATTGGGTGGCTGGAAGCTTGCCAGGGTGTCATGTGTTCCCCTCTCTCCATGGCCCCTTCCCTGTGATAATCCAGCCAGGGAGATGGACTAATTCCACGTCCCAGGCGACCGAGTTCTTACGGCTGTGGAGAGCCCGGCGAGGACACGGCGAGGACGGCACCGTTATGGGTTAGTCAGGCAGGGTGAATTCACCCCAGTGCAGAGGGCTGGGACAAGGCCTAGGCACCAGATAAGACCCTGCTTCAGCCGTCGAGGCCGTGCCTAGGGTCTGGTGCTGGCGCCTCTGCTGAGGGGTGACTCTGACCATTGAAGCCTTTTAAAGTGCACCTCCAGACCCCGGTGGGGTTGGCTAGTTGCCATCTCTAGGGCCAGGAGAATGAGGGAGGTTTCAAATGAGCAGCTCAGGCAGTCTCCAAAGCCAGGCCGTAGCTACGAGCCCTGGTGGGGTCTAGACCCCGCTCGATGCCTCGTGGTGGGATCCGCGTGCTCCTGGCCTCAGCCCGGCTTCCTTCCTGTGCTTGCAGGTGGACATGGCGACGATCGCAGCTCAAGCTGGATCCATCCTGAATAACCTGGTCCTGAGAGCACAAGAGCTGGTCCTACATCTGCATTCACTCCAGGTGGACAGACAAGAGTTTGTGTGTTTGAAGTTCCTGATCCTCTTCAGTCTCGGTAAGTCTCTGGTGGATGGGAGGGGCCCTACCCTGCGCTCCATGGGGCGGGAGTAACACAGACAGGGCCTGCTGCGTGCCTCAGAGGGGCATAGCTAGCGCTTGGAAGCCTGATTTCCAGTGACGCGAGCCCCCTCCGCTCCTATGGGCGTGTCCTGGTATTCGGGGCTGCTTTGGGGTGTGTTGCTCTGAGCTCTTCCATGGCTCCTGCTCACTTCTGAGTGTTCAGTGCAAAGATGTCCAAGTCCCGCTGGCTAACTGAGAGCAGCTCCCCCGTCTCACCACCGCGAGGGCTCCGATCTGCCAGGGTCTCTGCTGGGAGTTCCTGGCACAGCCGGTGCTAGTGCGTCCCAGGCAGAGAGCACTAGGCCTGGAGCCTGCCAGCGCCCGTGCAAAGTTGCACGGTGGCTGTTAACCGAGCACCACCGGGGCAGGGCATGAGCCACTCTGAGGTGCACACGTGCGAGGCAACCGGAGGCCCTGGGGATGGGCTCTGAAGGCATGGAGTGAATACACGAGCAAATGGGCGCAAGCCCCTGTCCTGGGGGGCCCTGCTGAGAGAGCTGGGCTGCGGGAGGGTTCGCGGCAAGGGAGGTTGCAGTGGTGCCGTCGCTGGGGTGCAGAGTGGCACGGGGGCTGCTGGCCATGCCGCTAGCTGTCACCGCACAAAGAGCTGCCGGCTTTCCCGCTGGGACAGGCCCCTGAGGGGAGACGTAGGGCAAAGGGGGCCACGGGGTCAACGGTTCTTCCTCAGTACTGCAGCCGGCCCTGCAGGGGATGGTCTTCTGGGGGCCCTGGAGACCAGAGGAAGCAGCACAGATGACGGGACGCAGCCGGTCCCTGCTCCCAGGTGTGCTAGATGGCTAAGAGGCTGCAGGGCGTAGCTTGGCTGTGGGCCTGTCCCCCTGCGTTCTCTGAGTCACCGAGCCCAGTTCAGCCCCTCTCTGGTCTTGTGGAAACTAAAGGGAAGCTCTCCCCAGACCTGGCCGGAGAGAGGCACCCGAATGGCTGTAAGCTGCCATTATCTGGGCAGCCGTGGGAGGGGAAGGTGGTGATTACGATGTAGAGTCTAAAGGGAGCGCCAGAGACAAACACGCTTAAAATAAACCTGCCCAGCTGGCAGCAGCCAAAGCGCTAGGAGTTAATTAGGCGAAACCCTTTGTCGAATAGCTGGTCATGTGATCACGAACAGGGGGACACAAACTCCTCACCTTCGCCCCTGTGTCTCTCTCTCTGGGGACGCAGCCCCTCTGCATGGGGCCCCGGGGCTGTCTGCAGCATTGCGGGGTCCGAGAGACTCCTCCTGCTTTGGCTTTTCCCAGGGGCTCGTCAGGCTCCTGGCTGAGGAGTGGCCACGCGCAGCCTGGGCTGAATAGCTGCTGGCTCCAGCGTCGCAGTGGCATAGGCGCTAGGCGCTGCGTACACGCGTAGAATAAAAAGCCGGGCGTTGCCCATAAGGGTTTCCAGTCTAAGTATGCAATGAAAGCCAGCAGGTGGATGCCCCAGTCAGGCGAAGGCAGGCACATGGTGCCCGTCAGCGGGTCGTGCTCTGTGTGAGAGCAGCAGTCACAGAGCACCAGCTGCTGAGCTGGTCTAGGCATCGCAGCAGAGGGAGTGTGAAGGGAGAGATTTCACTGCGCGGTGGCTTGGCAGCCTGAAGTTACGTACAGCTCGCCCGCCCCGGGGGATCTCATCGTGCAAACACACAGGCACGGGAGTAACTTGACTCATGCCAGCGTGCCCGTAGCTTTCAGTGGGGCTGGTCACAGGCAGTAATGTCTGCAGGTTTGGGTCCATGGACAGTAAAGCTGCTGAGTGGATTACACGGGGCCATGCTGCAGTTACACGGCGTTATTTTTAATGTGGCAGCTGATAAAATATATATTCCATGAGGTGAGGCCTTCAGAGAGTGCCTGGGTGAAAAATGGGCGCATGAGCCAATATCACGAGGCCGGTAGTGCCTGTCGAGGCTCGGCGCCCCATCACTGGAGGCACTATACAGCCAAGTAACACACAGCTTAACAGTCTAGGTGACAGGATAATACACTGACATCCCTCCACCTCCCAGGGCTCGCAGCTCAACAGGGAATTTTTTAAAGCAAAAATATTTTTATTTTCATCAGAGCATTTCCTGTAGCGTTCTTGTCTATCCCGGAGCCCCTGGACACAGTATGTCCCGGAGAGCGGCAAGAGGTGGGTGAGATCCCACCTTGGTCATCAGTCAGGGGCTGGTGCAGGATCATTCCCCACCCAGCATTAAAACCGGGTCTGTTTCGGTAACTAGCCCGTTGCACTGGGCAGTGAAACAAACCGGCTGATAGGGCTTTTGCAAAACACCCGTGTTGACAGAGCCTCGCAAAAGGCCTGGCCCTATCTAGCTGGATTTGCGTCAGAGGAATGCAGGGCAGGGAAGTGCAGATTTCTCAGGACATAGCCGCTGTCTCGGAGTCTGTGGTAAAAGTAACGCCGGCTGAATCACACATTTACTTCTCACCTAGACAAAATATCCGCAGCAGCCACTGGCTGGGAAAGCTGACCCGCCCGCTTGGCCCGACACGTTTCTGGGTGCCTTTACCAGCCCCTTTTGCGTGTACATCGGCCTCCCCCAGCCTCTCGAAAGCCCCGCCCCTCGCCGCAGTTACCATAGCAACACGCACCTCTCTGTGCCTGAGCCTGCTGCAGGTGCCCAGCAAAGAGGCTGCTATTGATCCTGGGATTTGCTTTGATGCAGGCGTCAAACCATCGCTTTGCTAGTGTCCTATCCCGAGGCAGCAGGAGCAGCTGAGCGCCCACATGGGCTGCCTTTTACCACTGGGATTTGCTCTGCGTGGGGGGGGGGGGGGAGTGTGTGTGTGTGTGTGTGTGTGTGTGTGTGTGTGTGTGTGTGTGTGTGTGTGTGTGTGTGTGTGCGCGCGCGCAGCAGCGTTTCTCTCTCACTCATCGTTTTAAAGTGAGGTTGGGGGCAGCGAAAGGGCTGCGTGGCCAGCTCTGGAAACTGATGGCCTCCGTTTACCCATAGAACAGCCTGGGCATCTGCAGGGCAAGCGTCCCCCAGTATGCCCACCCTGGCCTGAAGAGCCTTGATCCACACAGCCACATTTCATCTGCATTTGGAGACACTGGGCTTAATTTTGCCCTGTGCAACCCCCCAGGGGAGGGGTTTCCTGGATGTAACTGATGGCACAATTTGCCCCATAAGCTCTGGCAGGAGAAAAGTGACTTTAGGGATCAGGGCGTGGAGTGAACAGTTACATTAGCATGATACAAGTCGGACTAGTTTGGTCACCGCTCCTACAGTCTGGCCTGGGGGTTTAAGGACCCGAACAGTGGTTAGGGATTATTTTTTAATCTCATTTAACTGGGCTTCTCAGCAGACCGTCCCGATTCAGCCATGGCTGATTTATACTTGTTTCTGTATCGCCCAGCTCTGTGTGTCTGGGCCCTGCTTGTGAAATGCTGGTGATCAGACACGTATTCAGTCTCTGAGCGTGTGCTGGGGTCCGTGCACGGGGGGCGTCCCTGACTTCAGAGTGGCTCTGTGTGACCGAGGCCTGAGCCCATCTCCAGGCACGTGAGAGCACATTTGTAACCTTCCCCGGCAGTTGTTTCCTTTCTAAAAAGCTGTTTTAAAGAACAAGAAAATTAAATATGATAATCTGCTGTTTAAACAGTGATAAGCTGTGAGACAAACAGAGCCCAGATTGGAAAATAAAAGGGCTGATGGCTGGGGATGGCAGAGCCGATGTGAGTTCGGGGGAGACCCTAGCTCCTTCTCCCCTCCCCAGTGGGAGCAGCTGCTGTGTTGCAGTAGCCCAGGGGCCTGCTCACCACACCGATGGTACCCATCATAAAAATCCCATCGTAACATCTGCACACCTGGTGGGAGCTGAGCCGTGACTCGCAGGGCTGGCCGCTGTTACGGCAGAACACTGCAGTGTTCCCGTATTCGGACAGGCTGCTTTGCCAACCCAGCCCAGTTTGAGCAAATCAATGTCAGCATCCTCAGAGAGGAAGTTCCCAGACTGGTGCCAGTGCGCCTTGTTTAGGGCATTGGAGACACTGGAACATCAGTCTCAACCTGACGTATTCCTTTTCTGAACAGGCGTTTCTATTGCATTCCCATCCACTTTCCTGTAGATGACATGTCAGTGGCTGCTCCGAGGGTGATGAGCCCCAGCTTCAGGGTGGCTGTGTTTTAAAATCCTGTCTCCACTGCAGGTTTAGCTCAGGCAGTAAAATGCCTTCCCAGAAGTGAAATGAACATACCTGTTTTGCAGTGCATTGTGCTAAATGCATCACCTAATTCCTCTTTTTTCTTCCTCTGTGGTTTTCTGGGCAGGATGTGCAACAATCAGCTGTATTTTCCTATGTATCATTTTGCCCCAAATCCAACTTTTTCTCTCCATAATGCAAAGCTCACTTGGCGTGATAAGAAGATAAGAATGGCCATACGAGGTCAGACCAATGGTCCATCCAGCCCAGTATCCTGGCTGCCAACAGTGGTTAATGCCAGGTGCTTTGGCAGGAATGAATAGAACAGGGCAATTAGCAAGTGATCCATTCCCTGTCATCCAATCTTAGTGTCTAGCAGTCAGAGGTTTATGGACACCCAGAGCCTGGGGTTGCATCCCTGGCCATCCTGGCTAATAGCCATTGATGGACCTATCCTCCATGAACGTATCTAGTTCTTTTTTGAACCCAGTTATATAGTTTTGGCCTTCACAGCATCCTTTGGCAACGAGTTCCACAGGTTGGCTGTGTGTTGTGAGAAGAAGCACTTTCTTTTGTTTGTTTTAAGCCTGCTGCCTAGTAATTTCATTGGGTGACCCTCTAGGTCTTGTGTTATATGGAGGGATAATCAATACTTCCCTATTCACTTTCTCCACCCCATTCATGGTTTTACAGACCTCTAGCCTATCCCCCCTTAGCCGGCTCTTTTCCAAGATGAACAGTCCCACTCTCTTTAATTTCTCCTCATACAGAAGCTGTCCCATATCCCTCATAATTTTGCTGCCATGCTCTGTACCTTTTCCAATTCTAATCTCTCTCTTTGGCGATGGGGTGACCAGAACTGCACAGTGTTCAGGGTGTGGGCGCACCATGGATTTATATGGTGCCATTATGAGATTTTCTGTCTTCTTATCTCTCCCTTTCCTAACGATTCCCAACATTCTGTTAGCTTTTTTGACAGCCGCTGCACCTTGAGCAGATGTTTGCAGAGAACTATGCACGGTGACTCCAAGATCTTCCTTGAGTGGTAACAGCTAATTTAGACCCCAGCGTTTTGTGTGTGTAATTTGCCCTTCGCAGGCTCAGCTGTAGAGAAGGGGATTGCATATTATGTGTAGGCTGTAATTGCCTTTAACAAGAGAATTTCCACATTTACCACTCTGCCACAGCACAATCAAAGCCAACACCGCAGGCACAAGAGGCTGCCATTTGAGTTCTAAATAGATTTCTCTCCTGAGCAGGTAAAGAGGTTTAATTAAAATTTGGGCTTCTCAAACTAGCAATATTTATGAGGACAGCACAGGTTAGCTTTGTTCTACAGAAGGGCTTAATAGAGTCTTAATGGATTGACCTATCATTCGATTTCATGACTTACATTCATGAAGCAGCTACTCTTGGGGAGGGGAGTAAGAGAGGCTTTTATAGCCCACATTCCCTTAAGCGTTTGCAATTTATCAGCAGCTTCTCCCAAACAAAAGGCGCTGTGAATAGGAAGAACACTTGAGGGCATAGAAATAATCCCAGGCATATCTGTATGTGTGATGGGTTGCTTTGTCACAGGACAGAGTCTTTGCAACCGCTGCCGTGGCTCCAAATGAAGTGAGTCAATGTTATTTGGGCAGCATTCTTTATTCATTGCAGGAATGAAAGGATTATTCAAATATTCAATTAACCAGTGAATAGCGCCTTTCTGGGAACCAGGTGAGTTCATCAAGTAGAACTTGCTATTGTTGAGCCAACTCAGCGGATAGATTTGACATTTATCAATATAACTTCTTTTTTTTTTTTGAAATGACACAATAACCTTATGCAGATAAAGAGATTTCATAAGAAGAAACGTGCCACAGGAGTGAAAAGGGAATTCAGATGGGCTGAAGTGTGTGCTCTGCAGAACATAACATACCTTGTGGCTATGCTGCGCACTGCAAAACGAGAATCGCAGGACGTGGAGCGGGGAAGGGCCCATTAGCTCATCCCCTTGTCCAGCTCTGTGCCCGTTCAGGATTGTTCCCGGTGGCCTTTTGTCATCCGCAGTGAGCAATGGGGCTTCCGCCACGGCCCTGATAGGCCTCCATGTTGGAGGTTAACTGAAAAAGGTTGCAACTCTTTTCCGTTTAGGCCCCAGTTCAATAAAGCACTGAGACATCTGCTGACCTTTAAGCCTAATGGCACTTAAGCACGTGCGAGGCTGCTTGGATGAACTGGGGCCAAATTGCAGCTACATGCTGATCCCGGTTGCCCCTTGTTCCAGACCATGTCGAAGTATTTATTAGAATGAACACACTGTGACAGGGCTGTGAGCACCGTCGCCGTTGCGAGGTGAGCAGACTGTGCCACTGCTCTTTGGTAGGGTCCTTCGGCCACTTTTCCTTCCCCCTGTAACTGCTCACATCAAAACCAGCTGGAAACGTGTGTGCCCTAATAATGTGCCAGACTTGGTATCAAGTGCTTGCTACAGCCTGGATACATTGTGTCTGCTGCAATCCTTTCCCTCCCAGGGGGCCCAGTCCTGTGGACCCGCACTCAGACAGACATTTACACGCGTTGGCGAGACCTGATTCTCCATGACTTTCAGCAATAGTCTCCAGTGACTCAGGAAGTTCATTCTCTAGAAGCCTTGGGGTGCTTATCCGACTGGCCTGCTGAGCTGTGTATATTTAACTTTTCCTAGTACTCTGTGACCTGCCGCTTATCATCCCCTCTTATTGTCTATTCCAGACTTTGTTTTATTTTGCTTGTTGGAGACAGATTGCAGGAAGAAGTTCCATCGCTCGTCCATTGCAGAACCACAGCCTTGTTGATGGTGTTTCTCTCCCCACATACCAGGAGTCTTCCTTTGCCATCTCGGCTTCTCAGCTCTCGAATATATTTTGAAAAGTCTTTAATCCCTTTGGGTAGAACATTGACTCACTCTGCTTTTCTGCAGCTCTAAAGCCAAATTCAGTCTTGGTGTACAATCCTATTGCAGTCACTAGAATTGCCCCCAGGTGGAATTTGGACCCTAATCTTTCCCCTGTAAGTCACTGTGTATTCCTGCTCATTTCCTTTCCCTGGTCAATTTCCAGTACAGATTCCTTTGAATTACAGATGTCAATTGAGGCAGTCTCTTGTGAAGGCACTTTGTCCCCTCCAAGGGACCGGTTACATCTTTATTAGGCTAAGATGTAATAATGTCTATGATGGGTTGGACAAAACCTCTGGGCACAAACACTCCAACCTGCCATGGTCCAAAGCTGGACCCAGTTCTGACTCTTCACAATATTCTGTTTCGATGACTTTGCGCTGCAGGCTCTGATCTGAACTTGCACCTAAATGGGTTGGTTGGGTGAGGCCCATCTCTCCGCTGTCTACGTGCACACAGACATAACAGCTTTACTGTCAGACATCATGGAGATTGCTGCTGCAGCTCCATCTGGTCCATTCAATCCTGTTAAAGCATTTTGCCCTAAATGTTTCCAGTGAGATGTTTATAGCAAGATCCCATGGAAGTGGAGTCCAAGGTAGGATCACTGTGTATGTCTGTAGTAGCTGGATAACACGGACCTGTACAGTGCCGTTTTACCAGCGCCCTTGCAATCTGGTGGATGTGGATTTACACAGACTTGGAAGGTGAGATTAATTAGCCAAACAAAACTGGAACCCTCCACTCTCCCCTGTTTTCAAGTGCCATAATAGCGTCCTGCTGCCCAGGGGGAAGAGCTGTAGCCAAACTCCTTAAAGGGCAGAGCTGGACTGGCCAAAAAGCCTAAGATAGAGCGAAAAAGAGAGCGGAGCTGCCCGGCTAGATCAGCTCGTTGGAGCCAACCCCTCCCTTGGGCTCTGACTCTAACACAATGAAGTGCTGACATTGGATAACTCACTCTGATTTCTGTCGGAATTGCCACTTACTGCGGCTTGGGGGCCAGGCTCCTGGTCTTCTATCTCCCCTGATGGGTGGCACTTCCACCAGAACACGCCCCACTGGAGCACTGTGCGCAGCAAAGCCACGGAGGGAGAGGTTTCTCCTAGCACTGAGCAGGATAGCAGAATGGAAGGCAGGTGAGACTATGGCGGCTGGGCAATACCTGTGCGCAGCATGGCTTGATATGGAGAACAAGATTCCCGTCAGGCATTAGCCCCATTAGGGCTCAGCTCTGAGGAGAGAGAGAATAAAGCCAGCGTGTGTGTTTGTGTTTTCTTCTCTCACACACAGAGGCAAGTGCTTTTAAGCGATGTTTGGTCATGATCTTTTCCCAGGGCAGCATCATGGCCTTATTGATTTAAATCCCGCAGTCAGGATACCAGATTGCAAGGATACGCTTATCTGTGCTCGCTCCTGCGGCTAGCTGTGCCAGGAGCTGTCTCTCAGTAGCTAGGTGGTGGCTCTGCACTGGAGAGCTGGCTCCTTGCATTTCAGTAAGACCAGTTCTGGGCAACAACGGGATTACCGGAGAATTGTTTAGACAATTGCAAGACATAAAGGCTCAGGGTTACTATGTTTGCTGAGCTCTGTTGCCAGATTGAAAACACCAGGTTTATCAGGGAATTAAGCCCATCTTTTCATAGACGTTTCGAAATGGGAGGGATCCAAGGGCAAAGGGCCGATAAGATTTTCTTTGATTATGTGAGATGGGAATGGGCACAGTAGCCATTAAAAGCAGTCATCGGCTCTAGCATCTGCAAGCTTTCTGAACTGGCAGCTTTTTTGCTCCCTGAATTCTGGCTGCACCCTGAAGGCTCTGCAGTATTCGCCATGGTTCTGCTCATACAAACAAGGGATGACAAAGGTCCTGAAGGTCTTCTAGTTCCTCCATCTGCTCCTACTCTTGTTTATCAAAAGGGGCTGGTTTCCTGAGTAGGGTTTCCCCATCCCTTCCACAGTATAAGAACTATTTCGTTTTCTAGCTACGCAACCTCTCTCTCTCCCTCCCTCGCTCCCTGATTCAGTGAACTCCAAAACCCAGCCCAGCCTTGCTACTCCCTGCCCTCCACCCCAAAGTGCTCCCAGCTCACAAACACTGGCTGTCCCCAAAACCAGCGAGAGTGCTGTAGCACTTTAAAGACTAACACATTTAATTTCTGCAGGCATGAGCTTTTGTGGGCTGTAACCCACTTCATGGGATGTAAGGAATAGAAATCAGATACGGGGTGTATATATACATCTAAGGTTAAGGAACAACAATGGGGAAGTTATGTATAAACAAAGTCCATTCAGTTAGAGTAGTTGAGGCCTATTCACAACCACTGATTAGAAGGTGAGAATGTGTGAACAGTGGCAATAACTTCTTGTAATGAGATAACCATTCCAAGTCCCTGTTCAGACCCAGTCTGAATGTGTCAAGTTTGCAGATGAGTTCCAGCTCTGCAGTTTCTCGCTGAAGTCTGTTTTTGAAGTTTTTTTGTAGAAGTATGGCAACTTTCAAGTCAGCTACAGAGTGTCCTGGGAGATTGAAGTGTTCTCCTACTGGTTTATGGATGTTACCATTTTTTATGTCTGATTTGTGTCCATTTATTCGTTTGCGTAGTGACAGTCTGGTTTGGCCAATGTACATGGCAGAGGGGCATTGCTGGCACATGATGGCATATATTACATTAGTAGATGTGCAGGTGAATGAGCTCCTGATGATGTGGCTGATGTGGTTAGGACCAGTGATGGTGTCACTGGAATCGTTGTGTGGGCAGAGTTGGCAATGGGGTTTGTTGCAGGGTTAGGTTCCTGGATTGGTCCTCTTGTATGGTGTACGGTTGCTGGTGAGTATTTGCTTCTGGTTGGGGGGCTGTCTGTAAGCAAGGATGGGTCTGCCTCCCACAGCTTGAGTGAGTGAGGGATCATCTGCTAGGATAGGTTGTAGATCCTTAATGATGTTTTGGAGAGATTTTAGCTAGGGGCTGTAGGTGATGGCCAGTGGTTTTCTTTGTTGGGTCTGTCCTGTAGTAGGTGACTTCTGGGCACCTGTCCGGCTCTGTCAATTTGTTTCTTCACCTCCCCAGGTGGGTACTGTAGTTTTAAGAATGTTTTATGGAGATCCTGTAGGTGTTGGTCTCTGTCTGAGGGATCAGAGCAAATCCGGTTGTATCTTAGGGCTTGGCTGTAGACACTGGATCGTGTAATGTGTCCAGGGTGTAAGCTGGAGGCACGAAGATACGTATTACAGTCAGTTGGTTTTCGGTATAGGGTGGTATTAATGTGACCATCCTTTATTTGCATTGTAGTGTCCAGGAAGTGGATTTCTTGTGTGGACTCTCCTCAGTAGCCAAGCCAGCTCCTACTGCACTCAGGAGACAAGCTGGGCAAAGAACAGGAGAAAAAGCATAACACAATTTGTCACATTCTTTCTTAGAGAAAGCTCTTTGATGATCTGTTCCTGAGTGTGTGGACAACGTGCTTCACCACCTTACTAGGGGCTCTGGGATAGTCCACCAGAAACTCACCTCCATCCACACAGATACCTACTCCTGTGGGCCAGGCTGGTACCTGCAGGATTTGATGGGAATTAGGCAATGGAGCGAGGCTTTATTTCCCGCTTGCTGGGAGATCACTGTCTGGAATGCTCTGTCTCAAAAGTGCTAGTAGATTCAATCAGAGTCGAGCACTGTTTGGCCCACAGTGGTCTCTCTTTCTCTCTCTCTCGAGTACTCACACAAGTAAGACCTGGTGCACATGCTCAGGATTAAATTCACTGCTGAATGTGGGGGAGGGAGGATTTCCTCCCTGTGGCATACTGGATGGATTTAATCTTTTCAGCACATCCAGCAGGGATCAGCTGAGGAGGTGTCCCCCAGCCAGTGGCCTACCATTGCAGTGGTGGTGATGCAGGGGGAAGCAGAAGGGTGCAAATGTTGCTGTTCTTCAGGCTGGCCAGTCTCCTCCCACGTTTCTGTTGCCCCTTAATACTGCGCTTTTCCACACACAAAGAGCAGCCCCGCACTCGCAGAGTTCATCACTTCTGCCTTAGATTCAGGAAAACGACAAGAGTGAAGTCGGTGCAGGAGGGCGCAAGGTGGGAGGCGCGCGGACACCCGGGATGGCAGAACGGCTGCCTGGCACAGCAGTGCAGCGCTCTTAGAGCCCAGTGTCCAGGTGCCTTGCGGGGCCACGGCTCAACCTGCGCTGCTGTGAGCGTGACACCGGGCTGCGCTTCGGGCCACGTCACGAGCTGCTGCTTTTTGTTTTCCTGTCGCAGATGTGAAATATCTGGAGAATCACAGCCTGGCAAAGGACGCCCAGGAGAAAGCCAACACGGCCCTGCTGGAGTACACCGTCTGCCACTACCCTCACGCCGCGGACAAGTTCCGGCAGCTGCTGCTGCGGCTGGCTGAGATCCGCTCCCTCAGCATGCAGGCCGAGGAGTACCTCTACCACAAGCACCTGAGCGGGGAGGTGCCGTGCAACAACCTGCTCATCGAAATGCTGCACGCCAAGCGGACTTGAGTGTGGCTCAGCCCAACAAGGGACTCGCAACGGCGCTTCTCAGAGACGTTCCCTGCTGTGCACGCACGGGAGCGGCAGAAGGAAGCCGGGAGGGCTGGTCTAGCAGCCCTGCCTGTCCATTGCCGCCTTGCCCAGTGATTATATTTAACCAGTACTAGTGGGAAGTTTCAGATGATTTATTTTAATACACAGTAACGATGGTTTAACATGGTCTGCTCTGTGCGGCGTGCCCTGAGGGGTCTGGCCTGGCCTCCATTTGGCTTTCCTGTTCCACAGAGCAGCAGCTCCCACCCATCGATCTGACTTAACACCAATTCCGGGGTGGGGAGGATTAAACCTTAGAAGTGGCTTTGCTCTTATTTATGTTCCTTTTGACTCGTTTTTCCTCAGCAGCTCCCTCGGCCTCTGCCCACACACGGCTCAGGCCCCGACCGTCAAAGGTGGAAGAAAGAGGTAAAAAAGGACCTTTCTGGTTTTACCCTTCTGATAGGCCAGGGCTTCTCCAAACGATGCTCTGTGGTTCTCACCTCCTCCCTGGGGGTGAAACGCTTTGAGGAGCAAGCAATGGGGCGGGGGTGGGGGAGTGGGGGGAGAGTGCCTTGTGGAATAGTTTGCAGAATGGAGATGCTGGAGAGCCCTGGCATATACATCGAATGGGAGGAGGCATTGGGGAAAACGCACCATCGACATGTCCCTGGATCCAGCCATTAGAGACAGGGAAGAGAAATGATCGTATCACCTGCCTGCTCCTGCCCTGAGTCCCAGGGGATCTGGGTTTTGTGCCCCAGAGATCAGAAAAGCCAAGGGAGTCCCATCTTGGGTCGAGAGCTTGCTACAGGATCATCGTGTCACTGGAGCCAGCAATGGGCCTGCTGACCAGCGCCAGGGGCCTTAGCAGAGTTCTGGTGACCATGGCAGTGGCTGGGGAATCTCTCTGTCATCTTAGGTGGTTATTACAGCCCCACTGCCGAGTATCCAGCCTGTGTTTTGCAGCACCGCCGGCATGCCTGCAGGCTGCCCAGCTGAGTGTGCCCGTTGGCCGGGCTTGGCGTGGCTGGATGGACACCTGCAGTTACATGAACTGTGGATTGTTATAGGCACAAACTGGGAAAGGCCAAGCCAGACGTGTTACCAGTAGAGGGGCCGTTCCTGCCCCCTCTCCCCCACCCCCCACGAACGGCCCTGACTCCCTCTCCCAGGGGCAGGGGGGCAGGGCAGATGCAGACTCTGGCTGAGAGCTGCTGGGGCAGTGGAATGTACCAATCCGCATTCCATGCGGGGTGGCTGGGACAAATTCATCCCTGGTGTAAGTGCCCCAGGCTGGCACTGAGCTGCACGTGGCCAGTTGTGCTGTGCGGGGGTGGGAGGCAAAGGCGCCTTTTCTGAACAGCAGCTTCCTGCCCGGCTAAAACCTGGCTGTTTGTTCAAGTTCTGGGGGTGCAGAGCAGGGAGGCCAGCACAGCAGTGATGACGCTCGCTGCTAACGAGCATCCCGTGTCCGCGGGCGAGCGCAGGGCACGGCTGACATTCAAACCACGGCCGGGACCCTGGCGCACAGCAGTGCAGGTGAGAGCGGAGTCAGGCGGGAAGCTCTCGACTTATCTAGCTCTGGCCTCAGCTCCTGGCTCGGCCTCCGTCTCCTAGAAGGTTTTTCTCCTGCCCCTGGGCCGCTCTCCCGTGCGTTTGCAGGTTTCCGAGTGCAGCATCCCTTGATCTGCTGCATAAAGCCATCCATCCACCTGCAGCATGCAGGTGCTGTCTCAGCTCAGGTCCATGCCCCCTGGGTCGTAGGCCAGCGTTACTAGCCAGCAAGACTGCGTCTAATGCGAGCCTGTGCCTCGCTGACCGATCCTGTGTTTAACAGTGGCACCCTGGCTAATCCGGGCTCAGGCAGCACGGCCTGCGTCCCGCAGTGGCTGTGTCCCTGGAGAACACACCCAGCGCACCTTTCAGATGTGCCATGCTCCGTTCATGGCTGGTGCTGCTATGCCTGGGTCTGCTTGACATGCAGGGAACAAAGCCAGTCGGGCTGCAGGCAGCAGCTCAGAGAGTCACGCAAGGAGCACAGTCTCTTGAGCCCATGTCTCGGCCTTCTCCACATAAAGCCTGGGGCCTGCGAGGTGGCAGAATGACCAGGGCGGACACAACAGGAGATGGCCTAGGGGCATGATGGACGCATCTCGCCATCTGCCCTGGGAGGTCTCCAGAGAACGCCCCCCCCATGGGCTGGAGCTTGGGTGACCTTTGGCACCAAATACATTTGCCCTGCTGGGCACTTTCTTAGCCGAGTCAGTCCCTTTTGAGCATTTTCTCTGCTTAGTCTATTCAGGTTCTTACACTGTGCCCAGCTCCAGTAGCCTGGGTCCTTCCCGCTGCGCTGCTCCTGGGTCACATGGGGTGTGTTTTCTTCCACATTTTGATTTAGTGCCCCCCCCCCCTCCATTTTTTTTGGAAAATGAAATCAAAGCTAAGCACTTCACCCTGCTAGATGACTACAGGCCCCGGGGAGGGGAGGAAGGGGGTGCAAAGACCCCGGACCAGGGGTTCTGCAGCCGGGTAATAAAATGGCTGCAGCCCTTTTGCGCAGCATGTTGTTCACCCATTGCAGGACACAGTCTGCAGCGTGAACACGAGCCGGACAGGCTTTCTGGCTGCTCTCGGTTCCACTTTTTCTTCTGTGTGTGCAGCGGAATTAAAGGCCCTGGTGCACATGGGCCTTGAGTCCCTCACGTGCTGGCCATGTGCGTAAAGGCTCGACAGGAACTCCTGAGCTGGCTAATAGTGGTCCTACGCCATTTCCCATTTCCCTGCTTCCTCGGACCAGGCCTAACCAATGAGACGGGGAGTAATTGGACCCGCTCCATCACCTCCAGCACAGCCTGTGCCAGGCACCCCCATGTCCTGCTCCACCACTGGGAATCCTGCTGTAAGCAGCACCCGGTCCAGCTGCTAGGGTGTTACTTCAATCCCCTGGTGTTAGGAGCGTCTGTATTATTGCTGCAGCTTCGTAAGTGTCCGTCAATCACGCTCTCCCACCCAGGGCAGTGAGACCTGTGACGACACAAGACAGAGAGCCCTTTAACCCTCGCCGCCCCCTTAGCTAGCAGTGCAAGGTAACACCAGCAGGCGCTTTGGTCTTGTTTCTTCTTTCGTTTACTTCAGCGCAGCTGTCCTTTTCTATTCCCCAGCGCACCGTACCGTCCCCAGGAGCCAGCAAGGGCCTGTCTTAAGTCACATTGCCACAGGCTCTGTTCTGTAGCTCCCTGTCCATACAATTCATATGACTGGTCAATAACAAACAGGTGGGTTCTGAAATAGTTTCCAGTCTAGGTGCTTGGGTTCTGTTTTGCGTGGCCTGTCGTACCCAGAGAAATGTGGCTGCGCCTGACGGTTGGTGCTGTGAGGGCCTCGTGCGCTGCTGCTGTGTGGCTTTTCTGCAGAATGCTGTGACGCTAAGCAGCTCATTTTCTGGATGCGTATGAGATGCAGATGAGCATGTTTGTTTCTGCATTTCAACATGTTAATGCATTTGCCGCTCCACGTCTGTGGCGCAGTTTCATGTTGTATTTTGTGGAGTTAAAGAGCTGGGGCATATGGTTTGGGAGTTAAAAGATGTTTTCTTTTCCAAAAATAAGAAGTGTCCTTAAGTGTCTCTCGCCCCCTCCAGTCCATCCATGGCAGGAGGTTATTAACATTCTTGTCAGGATCAAACCACTGTAATAAATTTTGCAATTCACTGAAAACCTGTGTATCACACAAAAGCTGTGTATTATTTCAATGTGTCGCTCACTCCTGTTGGCTGGGTGCTGTTGCTCTCACAGCTCAGCTTTCCTGGATTTCAGCACCATTCACACTGTTACGTGCCTGGGATTCCACTCCACTGTCGCTTCGCTGGGCTCCTTAGGAAGAATGACTTAGCGAAAGGGGTTGAATTTCTTTCAAGGAGCCAGCCGGGTACCTGCCCTCAGTTTGCCTGAATCGGCAGCTATGGTGTGGGAGATGCACTTTAAAGCCAGTTGCTCTGTGGCAATGAAGGCCAGGCCTTGGTGACAATAGGCATTGCATATTGTAGCCCTCTTCATTGGCAGGCAGGACGGTGACACTTGTACGCATGTGGGGAGCATGGCTCATGATTTGATTAGATGTCACAGCTATTCACAAGCACTTACAGACATCTCACAGGCAAGGTGCAGTGTTGCTTAGCACTTACAAGCAGAGCAGCTGCCAAGGTCTATCCCCAGAGGTGGCTGCATCAGAACAGCAGGTAGCGCGATTCCTGCTTGGACGCGGTAATGTGCGGTGGGATGAAAGCTGCGTCGGGAGTGCACGCAGCCCCTGATGGTAGTGCACCATAGCAGAGCCAGACCGTTACTATTAGTGCTTTGGTGCTAGCATGGGGACCACAGCTGCCACTGAGCTGTTGACAGGACAAGCCCGCAGTGCCTGCACGCAGGCCTGGGATTGGCAGCGTACCAGCTGGATGAATTAGCGAATTATTCCTCCATTGGCCTGTGGCCCTACACACATGCTTAACTCACAGCTTTGCTGAGTGGGGCTGGGCTAACGCCCGTGCTTAGCATATCTTGCTGAATAAGGGCCTACAAAAGCCCGTGTAGTTAAGCCTCTGTACCATCGTCTGCTGGGAAGAATGAGGCCATTAGCTGCCACGTCCCTCTTGCTACCAGCCATACTTTGGCTAAACAACGCCCTATACTGCTTAGCTTAGCCCCAGCGTAGGGCACGGGTTGGGTTATTTTGACGGTTCTGAAAAGCCATGACCCCCATGGCTTGGTTGGCCTTGGAGACAGAATAGTAGCCCTGCTCCAGCCATGACACTATTGACATTTCAGCCAGTGAGTGCCTGGTCAGTGCTTCAGACTGTCCAACGGTAACTAAGGATCTTACTGAGCCTAGTCTAAATAGCGCCAGTGCCCAAGCGTTTTGCTGGGGTACCGCAAATCACAGGGGCACAACTGGCAAACCCGCTGCAGCGGCGGGATGGGAACAAGGTTGCACACCTATGTGGCCTTTGGCCATGCAACATGGGCTAGGTCCACGGAGTCATCCATGGCTTTTCCTTGGCGGTAACGCTCGAGTGGTCTGAATTCCTGACTAGCCTGTAGTTAAACTAGGCCATATTAAAATGCAGTAATGAGTCCTGAAGAAGTGACCCTGCCTGCGGCTACATAACAACAAGCCAGCGAGACAGGTGTCTTTAAAACCAGCATTTACTCTGCCCTAATACACAGCTCAACTGATACCGAGCACTTGTGTGTGTTACACCTAGGAACGGAGGAGATGAACTCCTCTGATGCAAAGACCAGAGAGCAGGCAAACACACCCTCTGGCACAGTGGAGTCCATAAAGACAGCAGACAGGAGGAGTAAAATTAGCTGGTTCAAAAATGAAAAAAACCCAGCGGCCATCTGCGCGCCTGCTCCCTAGGCAGAGCGCCCGCGCAGGGTGCCCTGCACGAGGGGCAGTGGGAACACTACAGCTTCCTAGGAGTCTTGCAGCCCCCCCTTTGCTGGGGGTAGTGGCAGACAGCCAAGTGATCCTTTGCAATGCAGCCCATTGCCTGGTCCCGCAGTGCACGCGCCTCGCCTTCCCTTTGCACTTCGCCCCCTGCAGTTCACGCTGTTGCTGCCCACTCACGGACACCATGGTGGCCAGGAGACAAGGCAGGTGCAGGTGCAGGTTTGTTGTGTTTCATCTACAGGGCCCTGGCTTCTAGCGTGGACGATCAGGAAAGGAACCTGCTAGTGTCCAACAGTCTACACCCTGCGTCAGCCAGAGGAGCGGGTGTCTTGCCGCACACAGTCACCTGCGGGCCATGAGCCTTTCTCACTAACACAGGGGAAGGCTGGGGGGGAGGGGCACTCAGTCCTTTGCACCCAAACACCTGGAGGTCATCATCTCGGGCTGGTGGGAGAGGTTTAGCCACCGCGGGCTGATCACACTGTCATGTAGCAATACCAGGAGGGTCGCAAGGCACGTAACGCAACAATGCGAGTGTCGTGATGTAGGAATGTGCTCAGGGAGCCCCCCTCCCCACCCACACCCACACCCACCCACATCTTCATCATGGCTGTTGGGATTAATCAGCCATGAGCCCAGCGTTGCCAGTGGAATCCTTCTCGAGATGGGCTAGACCAGCACCCCAACCTGTGTAATATACCAGTCAAGAACGCACTAATAATGCCCATTGGCTACAGAGGGACACTGGCACATGCTTTAGTGCATGCCTGAATCAGGGCCAAAGTCGTGTTCTGGAGAAACAGGTCTGCGCTGAGGGGCTGATGCCCCCAAGAAGTGTGGTCAATGATGTTACTGCAGCAGTGTTACGGGCAGACGGGCCCACGATGAGCCTTTGGTTTGACCTGCACGGCCCCAAGTGAGTCCTGCAGCAAGCCCCGCCCGGCTGGTTGAGCAGCAGCAGCAGTTCTAGAAAGCCAGCTCCTGTGAGACTGATGTACGACCATCGCAATGAAGGGGAGGAAACGTTTTATTGCGTGTAGCGCTCGAGAGGGGTTAGTGCATTGGGAGGGCTGCTTTGTGTACTGCCTTTTAGCGAGACGCGCTCAGGCCGTAGAGGGGTGCGTAGTAAAGCGAGTGCATTACCTTCCCCTCCAGCCCAGCCCGGAGGACAGAACTAATGGCACCTGACTTTCGAGGACAGGTTCTTGAGCTGGCTCGTGAGCCAGACACTACACTATTCTAGCTAGACACACCCAGTTCTGCCCAGATGTTACAGCCCCCAGCTGACAAAGTGACACTTCCCATTGCGTGTCTCCAGCCTCTCGAGCCCAGCATGGTATTTTTCATGGGACGCATCAGTTAAGCTTTTGCCACTATATGAAAATCATGAGAGCTTTCCCTGTTCTGGCAGGCAAGTGGCGGGGGGCAGGGAAAGCTGTCAGAGACATCAGCTGGCTGGGAAGTGCGGCCGGATCTAGATTTCCCTGTTCTTGCTCAATGCAGGGGGCTGGCCTTGATGACTTCTCACAGCTCCTTCTAGCCCTACAGGTCTATGATGAATCAGCAAGCATCCATCAAGTGAGCAAAGGGGGCTGAAATACCCCTCTCCTTTGGGGGAAATGACTCATTCTCCTCCACTGACTGTGGGGCTGGAGGACAACTTTTGTCGCTAGCCCCACCGGACCAGTGGGGTTCCAGTGACAGTCAGGGAAACTGCTTTATGGGGGGCGTTTTAGCTGAGCCTTCCAAAGCGTTTCCCTTGCTGTTTAATGGCAGAATGGTGCTATCTAACCAAGGCCCAGAGAGGAGAGGTGGCTGCCCATTGCAGTAGGGCTAACACCAGTGCAGGAGAAACTGGGAGCCTGTGAATTGCCGGTGAGGAGGAGTTCAGTAAAGCCCCCTGCCTGACAGGATGCCCAGGCCTGCTTTGTTCTCATCTGCACGTGCCGGAAGTAAAAAGCACAAGTTCAGCAGTTTTGCACTGGAGGCCATGGATCTCCAGCAGGAAATCAAGATGCTCATTGCGCCCGGCTTCCGCTGCCCTGCCTTCTGTTGGGGGGTCTGGGTCAGGGAGTCACCTGGAAACACTCCTCTCAGAAACCTAAATCAAAGGAGAGATTGCCTTAGTCAGCGAGTGGGAGCGGAGCGCCCAGGCATCTCACCCAGGGCTTGCCTGGCGTTCACCGCGGCCGCAGACAGGGCTTGGCAGCTCGCATGCAGGCTGCTGCAACAGCCTTTATCGGGTGATGAAACGTGGCACCGACAGCCCAAAGCTTCCAGACTGAGGAACCAGGGGACTCGGCTCACCATGTGCAGCCGGCTCCCTGGCTTGCTCCGTTGCTGCTGCCACCCCCCTTTACTCCCCAGCTAGACTCTATGGCTAAGGAGGAGTTTCTTACTAGCGGTCACTAAAGTAACTGTTTAGAGCAAACCCGTGGGAACTGCTGTTAGTTACTGGTTTGCACAAGAAAGGGGGAATCCAGTGCAGTTAGACGGCAGCAGATTTTCACTGCTGGAAGTGGAAGGGCCCATTTAAAAACATCCCTTGCAAATAACCTGGGGCGCTCGCTGCCAAGCGGGAATCACAGCACCTGTGAACGTGTGGAGCAGGATTCGCCGCAAGGGGCTTACACAGCTGGATGACTGAGAATAGCCACAATTCCCCTGGCTAGGATGAAGCTCTGTAACTGCTACAACCCTTCTGCCCTGGGGTGCAAAGCACCCTCTGAGTGCCTGTGGGTGGGAAGCAATGTCTCCTGTGGGAGGCTGGCTACGCCTTAGTTGGCCAGCATGGGGCTTCTTGCACTTTTGTCTAAAGCCACTGGTGCCAGGCACCGTGAGAGACAGGCACTGAGCTAGCTGGCCGCGGCAGTAGGTCTGCTGGATGTATTCGTCAGTAGGTATTTCCACTGGCTGTTTTCCTGACCAGCTAGGAAGCAGCCAAACATCCGTCAGCATTTGATACCTCAGATTAATAGATTAAATAGCCTTATTTTTTTAAAATCAGCATCATGTGATATTGTGATTTGTTAGTGTTGCTTAATATTGATCACAGAAGGACTGGGTCATGGAGACGAGAAGACACGTGTTGCTATGCGTGGCTTAGCAACATACACAATGTATTCAAAGGGAATAATGAAATTATCACGGGGAAACAATGAAGCCATCACTTGAGGAGCTGGAGGATGTGGAGCCCTCTTGGAGCTCTTGTTCGCCAAGACAAGAAAGACATTACTCATTGTGTGCACAAACCTGTGAACTGCCTGGCCTCCCCCCCCCCGGCACGGGGTGTAATGAATCGGTGCAGAATATTCAATATGATGTGCACCTTTGTACAGCCGGGCAGGCGCTCATTACTGGGAGAACATGCGGCCTCTCAAAGTGAACCGTGTCCTTAGCAGTGGAAGAGTTTGTTGGGAGGCGGCTTAATGGCGGGGTGGAAGTGTGGGGGAGGGAGGGGCAGGATGAGCGATTTCTAGGGGCACCCGAGACTTGTAGCTGCCAGCTGGTTCCCATGAGCAATTAAAAGAATTTTTAGCTCCTCGCAGGTTGCAATAATCTTGCTTTAAATGTGTTTGTAAAAGTTGGCCATAACGTTGCCATTTAATTGTATGAATCTTCACTGGTGATATAGCGTTGCTTAGAAACTATAGCTGCCACTAACTATAGCTGCCACTGCTATATCGCTAATGTCATTGATTGCCCCAGGTAGCGGGAGCAAAATCGGTGGCTACTAAAAGATCCTGGTTATGGGGCATGCGTGGCTTTGACTATGATCCCATATATAACCAGAAAGAAGGCAGTAACAGGGCAGGTGTCTGAGGGGAAGGCTTGTCTTGTGGTTAAAGTCCTGGCCCACTGCTTGGAAGTGCTAGCTACCGTGCCTGGATCTGGTACTGACTTCATGTGTGACCTGAGGCACAATTGTTTTGGGCCTCAGTTCCCACTCCACAAAAGAGGCTCATGGCACTTCCTTTTGCCCACACCTCGGCTGTCTTGTTGCTTTAGACTGTGAGCTCTCTGGGCAGGCCCTGTCTCTCACGCCGTGTCTCCGCCAGCCCCCAGAGGTGCTACCACCCTTGAACAATAATCATTATAACAGCTAGCTGGAAATTTCAAACACACCACCTACCAGCCCTTTTCATCATGCAGATACCCTGCACACACAACAGCAGCTGTTTGTCAAAGTCGGGGTTGAAACTTTATCGTTTTAAAATATGAAAACACCCACACTATTTTTTTTCCAAATAAATGCGTGAGCGAGACGAAAGTGACCGAAAATTCCTTTACGAGATTTCTTGTTTCAGCAATGGACAGACACAAACATTCAAATACAAATTTCAAAAATGAAAAAGTATTTCAAATTTGTGTGTGTGTTTTTTTTTTACCAGTGCTAATAATCGATTTCTAAAACCATGCGACTCCTCGTTTTCCATCGGTTTAATCTATGACAAACCCGAGAGCAGGCGCAGGAGCTGGCCGGTGTCTGGCATAATCTGTCTCCTGCGGTCCAGGGCAGGTTTGCTCCCTCTGGGACACGCACCAGTACCCGGCCGAGTCTAGTCTGATGCTATTGTTGGAGCTGGTGATGGCTTTATGCATACTGCCCAGGGAGTCTGACTCAGTCTAGACTCCCGAGTCACTTGGCCTAGAGTTGCTTCCCCTGACATCAGCCTGCCCCAGCAGTTTTGTGTAGCTGAACAGACGCGATGCACACAGATGTGCTGTCAGAGCCGCCACAGGGGCAGCCAGGCAGTGCAGAGCAAAGGCATCATTGTATGTATTGTGCGGTTAAAGACACTTCACTTTGTGCCCAGTGCTCCCCAGCAGGGCTGCTGCACTGACAGTCCACCTGTCATGCCTGCCTACTGGCCCAGGTGTATTTCCGGGGCTGGGGAGGAGGACGCGGGCTGGAAGGGGTCTCTGTCCTCATTCACACTCAGCCTCAGAGAACTGCACAGCTGAGCAGAGCAGGCACTTGCAGGATGCTGGACAACTGCTGTCGGCACAGAGTGAGCGAGCTCCGCACACATCGCACGGTGCACAGAACGTGCTGTGCTGTGGAGTGCAGGTGACAGCTGGGGGCGTGCACGTGTATCTGTGCATTTCTACCAGCATCTCCAACACACACTCCCACCACCACCCTCCTGTCAGTGTGTGTGTGTGTGTGTGTGTGTGTGTGGGGGGGGTGTTACTCACTCTGCACCCACGGGAGGCTTGGGCCATCAGAGCAGAGACCCTGCACCCGAGATCAGCTCCAGTCATTAGCAGGTTCCCCAGGCGTGGCCTTGGTGTCGCTGGGGCCCTTTTGTCAGGGGCTCCAGGGAAAGGATCACAGAGGGCCCCTGAAGCAGGTCAGTCAGTGCATAGACGAGGGGACAGAGGCCCAGAAAGGCTCCTGGAGTGCCCCAGAAACCACCGGCCAGCGGACAACAGCTGCTAATGCAAATTATACCCCAGCTCAACTTTTACAGCCATCACAGTGACTCTGACGCAACCACAGCCCGGAAAAGCTTCATCAAAATTAACAATGCAAAAAGAACATCCATCCGTCCGTCCCAAGCATTTATACAGTCCCAGGCTGATTAGTGTCTGCTGGATGTGCTTTACCCTGAATCTAGGATGAGGAGCTCTCAGAAGAACCAGGCAAAAGTGTTATGAAAAAATGAAAACTGAGCTAAGGTATCCCCAGATGGAGCTGCGTGAAGGGACTGTGCCTTTCATTAATATAGTCTCTGTCCAGTTCCCCTTTTAATCTTCTTCAGAGGAATAAAAACAGCACGCACAAAACAATCCCCACTAGACAATAGCGACCTGGAAGAACTGTCCTCAGGATGTTTCAGACCTGAACCTTGTTTGACTGGGAGATAGAAAGGGGACACATTATCTCAGGACACAAAGCACAGTGTGCAGAGGCTTTTGTGCCTGATGAATATTTGAACCAGAAAGGAAATATTTATTTTACTCTGATACGTTTTGTCTCCTTCAATGACAGAGGCGGCACAAAGCCCTCCTTTTGTCTAAGTGCTGGCTTCACCAGCCCTCACACGCGCTCGAACAGGCAGAGGTGTGTGTGAGCGGGGCTGCTAATGCCACAGGTGCTAAAAATTCTCTCACACTGGCCCAGACGTCCTGTTCTGTCCAGAAACGGCAAGCCCAGCCAGGCAAGGCAAGGATCCGTCTCGGCTAAAGCTCCGGTAAGAAATATTCACAGATGGGACGCCCTGGCCCAGCTCTATTGATTGCAATTGAACTGTAAGGAGCTGGGCTTCTGCTGTCACTGGTGGAGAAACGTCAGTGCTCCCTTTGTGCAGCGGTGTTCTCTGATTCCGTGTAAGCCTGGAGCATTGCTTATGGGTTTGGCATGGCCTGGGGCTAGGGGCCAGGCTTCCAGCCCCGGCTCTGGCACTAACCGATTGTATCATCTTGGGCAAGTCACTTGACTAGTGACAGTGATGAACCCTGGGAACAGTTTACCAAGGGTCACGGTAGAGTCTCTGTCACTGACCATTTGTAAATCAAGACTGGAGGTTTGTCTAAATGCTCTGCTCTAGGAATGATCGGGGGGGGGCGGGGGTGTTGTTTCTGGCCTGAATCATACAGCAGGTCAGACCAGACGAGATGATCCCTATGGTCCCTTCTGGCCCTGGGATCTGTGGAACGTCTCAGTCCGTTTGCCCATCTGTAACACAGGGGTAACCGCCTGACTGACCTCCCCAGGGGCCAGGGGCTTAATTCCCCCAGGTGTGTAAAGCGCTTTACGATTCTTTTCATGGAAGGCGGCTCCAGGCATTACAGCCAGGCAAAGCATTATTAATCAGCCCTCGATAGCGATGGGAGATAAAGCTGGTGTGCTCGTGCTGCTCCGGTTCTGTGCCAGCCAACCCAGGGCAGTTACAATCAGGAGGGCACGTTCAGGCTTCTGCTACAGAGCATCAATTCTTTATGCCAGCCAGATCCAGCCGGGGTCCCTGAACTGAGCCTAGCCAGCCACCCTGCTCTCTCTCTCCCCGTTTATCACAGCACTGGGGGGATTCCTTAAGACAATGGAAGAATTCAGTCCAAGTCTCTTGCCTTATTTCTGACAAGGCAGAGTCGGCTGCCTGGGAACGGATGAGGGCCAGCTTTTGGGCACAGTAGTGGGGATTTCTAAGCATGGCATCTGCCTTCAACAGGTGTTGAGCAAACTGCTCCCCCAGACCTGGCAGAAACCTCGCCTCCTCGGCACGGTGACCTTGAGCAGATTCCTTTGGTCGTACTCAGGAAACTCCTGCAAATCTGCAGTGAGGGATGGGCTGACCTGGTCAGGGGACATTGGGACAAACCATTCAAATGACAGGAGCAGAGCTCTGCTCCCAGGTGAAATCCCTCCCTTGGCAGCGGGCAGGGAGCACCAGCCTCTGTCTGTCTATTGATGCTGCTTACATTGTCCCCACCTTGCTGTTATCTGAGCACCACCACCTTTACCGTATTTATCCTCTCAGCATGCCTGTGGGGTAGGGCAGTGCTATTATACACATGGGGAAACTGAGGCAGAGAGTGACTAAGACCAAGGTCAGCAAGAGTGTCTGTGGCAGCGTATGGAATGGGACCCAGCTTAGCACCCCACGGACTAGCCCATTCTTCCTTCTGTGCTCCCAAGCGCGAGGTGGCAAAGTTAGGGGGAAGTTGAGTTTCTAGTTCCGCCAATTTCTAGTCTAGCCTTGGTCTTTCCTTCTCGTGCAGTGTTTCCATTCTGCAGGGGCCAAAACGTGCCCCCACCAGGCAGGGCATTGCTGAAGTGAATAATGACATTAAGCAATTGCATTTATGTTTGCAAATTTGCCCCTTTCCAGCCCACAGCCTCCCTGGCTCCCGTCAGGAGCAGCGTTTTCGTTCCCAGTCACCAAGCTTCAGTCCCAGCCATTGTGCATTGGTTTGTTTTGCAGTGGCAGCTGCTTAAGTCTCTGCAAGGAGCTACTGCTGCTGAAATCTGCCTGTGCCCACCCTTTACCAACCAAGTGACTGAGGAGCCCCCAGCCCATGGCACTGACACACAGCAGCGTGCCTGGGCTCGCTACCCGACAGGAAAGCCAGATGGCACTGTGCTTGGACAGGCCGGAGTTTTCACTGGCTGGATGTGCAGCACCGGGCTCTTTTATATCTGGCCAGTAGAGGTACAATGGATCTGGCCCATCAAGCTGCTCTAAACATCTCTCGGTGGTGGCGCTTCTCCCAGCGGCGGTGGCACCAGGAGTCAGTGAGTGGCAAAGAGCAGCCTGGGGAGGCGTAGAGGAGACAGCAAGAAAGGTCTGGGTACCCGGGGTGGAGCCCAAAGGGTCTCAACGTATGGGGGGAGCGCGGCTGGGCAGTGTGAGATGTGCGTGGGCACACAGGGCAGCCTGGCTCCGGGTGTTGAAAGTACTGCCGGAGGGTGCAGGGAGTCGTGGGGTTTGCAGAGCGGTGAGCTGGAAAATGTGATGCGAGGAATACAAGATGGCAAGCTGCTGGGAGATGCGGTGCCGTGCATGCAGGCAGGCCTGGGGCAGGGGGAGGGTCGCTCACATCACTTCCTTGGCACTAAAAAAAGAATGAGGAGAACATTTCTGTCTGCGTGCACGGATTCCTCCCCTCTGCAGCCAGCCCTCCTCAGTGCAGAAGTAGGTTGTGCAATATTATTTTTAATATACTCAGCAAAACATCATACCCAAATACAAAGAGAAGAGGAAATGATGGAGTAAGACGTTACCTGAGGACTTGAACGCTGTCAGCTCTACAGCCTGAAAGAAGGGAGAACGCTCGTTAATTGTGAATTGCTCAGAGGGGGCGTTTCCAATTCCCAAGGAGCCCAGACAGCCACGTTCCTCAAGTCAGAGCAGGGCTTTTTTCCTGCCACCAGCGTAGCCAAGAGGTGCTTTGCCACAGGCGCTCGGCTTTCCCCTCGCTCCCTGCAGCTCCACTGCTTCACAGGTAGGGGAACTGCCCTGCCTCTGGTGTTCACAGAGCTTTGGTGACACTGGTGTCAGCTGGGTGTTCTCACCAGAGCCCAGCACGTGTTCTTAGGCAGGGCGCCCCAAAGGTGTGCATCCCACGCTCTAACCTTTCAGCCACAAATCTGCCAAATAAAGCTGAGATGAAATGCAGTGGAAAGCATGCCTGTGTTTTTATCCTCCCTGAACACAGTGTTTTGTCATTTTAAGTGTTTTCAGATTTATTTGTTAAAATGGCTTCTTAATCAGAACGAGGGTACGCGCAACAACAACATTCTGACTTCCCAGCTTGCACCGGCAGGCACTAACATAGGGGAGTCAGTGAGGGAGCTGAAACAATACCAGTGACTTATGTAACTAACCAGCACCGCAGGCTCTAGCCAGTCCATTGGAAGCTGGGTTAACGCTTACAGCACAAACGGCAAGGATTACAACACACAGAACTTACACACAAATATCTGAGCTTAAAAATTCACTTCTCCTGAGCACTCGTTTGTGGAGTGCAAATGCTCATAAAGAGAGAAGATGAAAGAATTGCACAAATTCACTTCTGAAGACAAATGAACATTTAAAAAAAAAACCCCAACTGGCTCAGCTGCGCTTCCTCCCCCACCGGCTCCTTTGGCTGCCAGGGAGAATTTTGTATTCTGATTGTTGTTGAATTTGTATTCTTTAGAAAAGGAAAATAAAACATTTTAAATACAAATATTTAAGTAATAAACAAAAAGAGACGCCGGGGTGACCCTACCATAGAATAAAGCTAATTCTATCTTCGCCTCTAGTCCACCAGCTAGGAAGTGCCGTGGCCTTGGCATTTAGGAAATCTGCAGGCTCCTCTACTAATGCCCTGTGCATTAGAAAACTCAAGCCTTCTGGTTAATCTCTTTAGCCCATGTCTCATATTTTGTGCCAAGTAGCTTAGCAATGGTTCTACTTTACAGAGCCAGCACCTGTCTGGTTCAGAAAAGCACCTATTGGAAAAGCTGCTAGGTATTTATCACCAGGAAGAGTAGCAACATTAATCAAAAATAAATCAAGAGACACAATAAATACTGATTTTTCTAAGTTTCCTTGCAATGGTACATAATGTTATCTATAAGATAAAGAATATACCGCTTCAAAGCAATAAAGGGAGTGAGGGAGAGAAATTTTGGTGTATATCTGGATCCTAAGGTAAATTCCTCAAATGAAAGTAGCATATTTTTTTCTGAGGAAACAATAGTACTTATATGTCAAGTACACAGACAGTGCATGATCATTTCAGTGGTGGGAATGGAAGTGGCATCAGAGTAGTCAAATGTAAATTATTCTCCATTCACGGCATGCCTTGTTGAACTTTACAGATTAGTTACTGCTTGGGGAATGAAATGAGCCGCTGAACAATACAGCGTTTGCACAGAATTTAACTCGGGTACTGAAACACACAACAAGCCTTTTTCTAACTTGCTTCCTTTTTGGTAGGTTTGGAGCCATGACCTCATTTCTGCCTTGGCATTCTGACTGCTCAATTCCACTCGTGTTTGTATGGGCACCCCTGTTATAAATAGGCCTGGGAGTTGAGTCTCATCTGATACAGAATGGAGAAAAGAGACCACAAATGTTACCAACAAAACTGGGAATCAAAATGCAGCAGAGAGACTCCTCCACCTCTCATGTGTCAAACCAACTCCCATCTGTCCCTCCCTGCTGCAGTCCAGGAGTCAGCACAAAGAGGTCTAACAGCACAGGGGCCCTTTATATCCATGATCTGGACAGCCGGGCATCCCCCCAAACATGCAGACAGTTGATTCTCTTTTCTACTACTTGTCTTCCAAGGGCAGGGACCGAGAGAGGCCTCCTCACCCTTTCGCACAGGCAGCAGGTGCACAGATTGCTTTTGAACAAGCCAGAGCTAGCGCGTCAGCATGAAGGATGGCGATGTTTGTAAAAGGGCTACACAGGCCAGTTTACACCACCGAGTGAGATCTGCCCCCGTCTGAGTACACAGCTTCCCCGCACCTGACGAGCCCTCTGGGGGCTGCTCGGACAATCACAGATGTGAAGATAGGAGGCTCTTGGAGCGACTCCAACTAGAGTGCAGGGCCGTTCCATGCTGTATGTTTGGAGGGCCCTCAGTCCAGCTTCGTTCTGGATGCCCTGAGCCAGAGGATTTCCACCCCTTTCCCTTGGCCTGGTTCAACTTCCTGGCAAGAATCTACTCAGCCTCATGGACAGGCTGCATTTTCTTACCATAATTTCACCCTATTGCCGTTTGTCACACCTGCTGCACCACCCTCAATAGCCCAGTGGTTTGCAGCCTTCAGATACTTCATTACAGGATCATTTTCCTGGGGTAAATTCCTTCAGATTCCCAGCCCAATCAGTGCGGAGGAGGAGGTGCAGATATACAATGCTAGCAACATTTCTCACAAAGCCCTTTACAAACACTGACCGAGGGGGCCATGTCCCCCAGGAGGGAGGTGACTAATATTAACCCCATCTTACAAAAGGGGCATCTGAACTACAGGCAATTTTAGTGATTTGCCCAGGATAAAATAAGATGCCTGTGACAGAGCTGGGAACAGAACCCAGGAGTCCTGAGTCATAGGCCTTTGCTATAACCACTAGGCAACACTCCTCTCTATATAGTTATTCTGTATGTGAAAGGTGGAAAATAACTCAAGACATTACGTACCGGTCTCTCTGGTGACATAATTGATGAAATCCCCATAGGAATTTTGGTACCAAAGTTTCCTAAAGTGTGAAGAGATACAATGAACGTGGGTAAGTCTGAAGAACAGAAATGTGCATTCCCCTCAGAAGGCTATATCGTTTATTCCCCCAAAGTATCTTCCAAGAAAGTGAAGGGTGCAGCTGGGCTATCTGAAGAATTGCAAGCTACTTTTCAGAGCTGTAAATCGGTCTGAGCATGGAAACTTGTCTTTCTGTAGTTTAAAACCTATTTCCCGCCCCCTCCCCCAAGTAAATTGATTTTAAAACACCAACCATGCTTCTCTGCCTAACAGGGAGAGCAGGGCCAGCTGTAGGGGCAGGCAAGCAGGGCAGTAGCCCTGGCCACCAACTTCCAGGAGCCCTGGACTGCAGTCACCCTCTTGAGTCACAGTTGGGAACTTCACATCTGTGTCAAACTTCCCAACTCTTTGATGTTTAAGTGGCTTCAAAACTATGCAAAGGATGAATATGTATTAAAATTTGAACCTCTGGAAAGGTCAGCCTCCCTTCCCCCATGCTCTGAATCTGTGCCAGCAGCACTGACAACCTGAGTACAAAGCAAAAGTCCCAGAAGTGGCTCTTTACCTTTGCTGGTAATGTTCTTCAATGGGGCATCTTTCTGCAGAGGGCTGGACACAACACTCTCGGGTGCAGAGGGACTCCGCTTCCCCGCCTCCCAGGATGTTGTATTTCTTGGACTTGACAGATAATTGATTGGATGAGAACAGTTCTGCAATGACAGAGAAGCAGTGCAGAACCCTCATGACTCTGCGATGCATCTGCATTTAGCGGACTTTGATACCATGCATCATTTCTAAAGAGGGTCACAACTGATCTGGTACAGCTGTTTTCTTAACCATCACATCCTTACAGATAAGGCTACTACTATTCAGTCCATGTAGATTCTCCAGGCAGGTCTGCAGCATCTGCTCAACTGCAGAACAAGTGGAATGTTCTCCTCCACCCTTCCTCGCCCAGTTCAGGAGGAAAATGATGCCATTTCTCCCCCAACTCCCTGTTCCATTCAAAATACATTCTTAAGGTCAAATTTTGTCCTGCAGTGCATGCCTGGGGCTTCAGTGAGAGCCCACGTGTATCACGGAGGGTAGGATTTGGCCACGAACCTGGATTGATTTAAAGGGGGATTGAGCACTATGGATAACCAGGGTTTGAAGATCGAAGTCTCACAGAAACCAGAGCAAGGAGAGTTGCCTTTTGCCAGGCTTTGGAGTCAGTCATGTCATACACGCTGCCGCGTTTCATTGATGACAAATGGGCCCTAGCCCACCTCAGACACACACCGATCCACAGCTGAGGCAGATGGGAAATTGCAGAGTTCGGGCCTCTCTTTAGAGTTCAGTCTAAGGCTGTTTAGACTGAAATCCCTGGAGAGGCTCTGGAGGACAGACGGTTGGACCAGCTGATTAGAAGAAATCAGCATGTCGCACAGGATATGTGGCGGTCAGAGGGGATTGATAACCCGTCTGCAGTGAGGGTTGCCCACTGGATTCTATGCGGTAGATTTGGGGGAGGGGACACAAACTGGGGTGCCCAGGAATGCACTGTTCTGAAAATGAAAGTTAAAACATCCTGTGTGTGTAATGAACCCGGAGCAGCACCGCTGCCTGCCACTTACTGTGAATGAGAGAGCTTTCTTCTTCTCCTTCATCCTCTGTATGGCGTTCCTCACCTGGAAGTTGAGCAGCGGCATGAGACAGAGCAAGCCAACAGGGCAAAAGCAACAGCTATCCCAGGAGCAAAGGGCCAAGACAGAATATCAGCCTTTGCATTTGCTAAGAGTCTGGGTAGCAGTTTCATTTCTAATACACATGGCTGTTCTGAATATGGAGCAAAACCCAGGGACGGCGTCCTCTTACCTCACTGTTATAGATTGCATAGACCAGGAATATGTACAAGCCCTGAAAAGGAGAGAGAGCACAAAATATTACAGGCTTGCAAGAGGCTGACAAAACGTTCCCATTCTGGAAGAGAGGAAGTAAGTCGGTCCCTGCCTGTGGCTGATGCTGCGCCTCTGCTGACCCACACTGGGTCAGATTCCGCTGCTTTGGGCCACAAAACATTTGTCAGTCTCGCTGCAGGGGAGTCGAGCAGCTGCTGGCTTTGCCAGGCTCCATCTGGGACTCAGGGCATAGCTAATCCTTACCATCTCCGCGGGGCGCAAGACAGGAAGCCCACATTAATAGTCTTTGCAGTCTGCCTGCAGCTCCAGAGGAAGGAGCAGCAGTCATGCATCGCTGGAGCATCCCTGCTTCAGAATGAGTCCGGGAAATCTCAGTGCTCAGACCTGCTAGGGTGCATCTCCAGGCCAATATTGTGCCTGCTCATATGCTGGCTGGATCTCCAAACGAACTCCACCCCAAACCTCTAACTCTGCTTATCCCCACTGGCTCCACTCACTGCTCTGAGGTTGACAGACGACCTCTCCCTTTGCCCTGGGATCTCCTTCTTCTAACACATCACCCTCAACTCGGGGAAGAGACCGACGGAAACGGACTCTCAGCATGGAACGATGTGTCTGCTGTGTGTGTATGGGCAGTGCTAGCCCAGTGGGCCCTGTCCTTGGCGGGTCTCTAAAGCAACGCGTTCAGAACCGGGCTTTGTCGCAGCAATGGACAGAACTTCAATGAATTCATTCAAGAGTCTAAAAGGAGAAAGATTCTTTCCCTTCCTCCCACATGACTGCAGCACCCATGAACTCAGGCAGGCAGGCAGGGATGTAGGTAGAACTCTGGCTAGTCAGCAAACGCGCACCTCGCACCTGCCATCCCTGGCGGCTGTTCTGTTGCTCTGTGATACAGCTGGGGCAATGGTGGCTGTCAGCCGACCGCCTCCATCACGCCTGGGGAATCCAGCAGGCCTCCCTGCCATTTCCAACCACTTCACTGACTGGTGACTGGGAAAATCCTTCATGCAATGATCTGCCGGAGCTCCCTCCCGCCCTTCAAAATGCAGCGGCTGGGCGCTGAGCTCGGGGTGGGAAAGGCTGACTTTCCGGAGGCCGACATCCCTTCCTGACAATGGCAGTAGCTCTGTGGAGGGCACAGATGGGCCAGAGCCATTCCCCAGCCTTGGGGTAGATGCAGCAGAGCAAGACGACAGGGCCTTTTCCTTCTCGCTATGAGATGTCTGTTTGTGAGAGACACAACGGACGACTGGAGCCGAGTCAGAGCCAGATGCACTGATCCCAGCGCCCCCGCCCCCAAGCCATGGCTGCTGGGTGTGGTAATTTAGCCTCCTCTGGAGGTGCCTAGCCTACCTAGAGAGCGATGAGCCCGCTCCAGCCTTGGCTAGCGCAGCTGGGTCTTTTCGCTCAGGCAGCAGTGGCTCATGCCTCGGGGCTAAGAGGCACTGGGCTCAACCCCCCACTGAGGCATGCCCGTGCTGCACTCCATCCTTGGGAGAGCCGAGGTAAAACGGGAGCCAGATCCAAACCCCTTTGTCCTTGCAAAGCCAAGCTCCCACTGAAGAGGTTCTGTGAAACCCAAATTCACCACCTTTGCCCTCCCTCCCCCGAGAGGGCTAGAGATCTGAGTGCGAATCTCATGCTATCAACTCCCCGCCACCTCAGCGACTACAAAACACGGAGCACCAGGCAGAAACTTGCTCCCCAGCCACCTGCACCACATATCAACCTCTGTGAAAAACCACAGCAAGATACTGGCCTGGAAAGAGCACCACCTAGGCGTCAACATCGAGCTAAGCACCAGGGACTAATTACAGCTTTAAACAAAAGAGTTTGCCCTTAAAGGCAGCCCTATCTGGCACCAGATTTATGTTCTATCTGCAGGGTATTTGTTATCGCCGCGAGATAAATCCGCTGCAGTAAGAAAAGTAATTCATCTGGTCTTCAATGAGTCTTGCTCTTCATCTGAAACCTCTTGGCAGGCGTATTGGTAGCAGCAACCTGGCACGGTGCCATGACCTGTCCTTCAAACAGCGAAGCTGGTCACTCCTACAGACCAGATTTCTGGTGCAGCTGCCAAGGCAGGTCTTCCTTGCAGTAATCGTCTTGTCTAGAACTGGGAGGGGGGGGGGCTCGGAGGGGAGCTGGGGAGAAAGAGAGCCCAGCTGCAGAGAGGCTGAATACAACCAAAATATGGAACAGAGTTAAACTGGGCACCAAATAAATGACCAGTCCAGCCCCAGAAGCCACTTTGCGCCTCTCAAAGCAATCTGCAAACATAACTGTCTTTTCATGATTGGCGTGTGCAGCGCCTTGCACAATGGGCCCCTGAACTGGCACAACCACAACAGAAACAGTCAGTAGTGAGAATACAGTCACTAAAAGCTCAGATCTTCAATGGTCTGGGGGCAGGACTGTGGAGTGAGAGTTGGAAGAGCTGGACTCTCTTCCCAGTTCTGCCACTGAGTTGCTGTGGGACCTTGGCCTTAACCTCTCTGTGCCTCAGTTTCTCTATCTGTAAAATGGGGATAGTGAAGATTACCCATCTTTGCCGAACACTTGGGGTGAAATCCTGGCTCCAGTGAAGTCAATAGCATTGATGGGAGTGGAGCCGGGATTTCACCCCTGGAACGCCGCAGATGGCACAGTTCCTACGGGTGGGATTTTTAAGAGCACTTTGCATCGGTCTAACTATGCTCCCATGGACGCCAAAGTGAGCACCGGTGGAAGAAGGGGAGCACTTCTGAAAACCCTCCTACAAATGCTAAGCGTGATTGTCCTTCCCAGCAAGAGGGGATAAGAGGATACACAGTGAGCTATTCCAGCCCGAGGAGTATTATGAGAACTAACATTCCTCACTGCAACATGACTGTTAGTCATTGTTTGGTAAGCCTGGTAATGTGCCCACACTACAGCGAGAGTCCCTGGCCCCAGAGAGCATACCATCTAAATCCAGAACACCAAAGATCTCGTGTTTAAAAAGTCAGGATCTTGCAAATGAAAAGTGTAAAAAAACCGCACACAACTAGCCAGGCCAGCTACCACACAGAGTGCAGCGAGAGCAAATACGCGAAGCATGGAATTTACGTGGATCCACACAGATGCTGCAGGAAATGGAAACGTGATGGAGAGGACAACATCCCAGCAGTGACGAGTCTCTGGCCCAGAAAGGAAATACCTTGCTTGGCTCAACAGCATGGCCAGCTGGCCAAAGTGGCGAAGCCAAAAGCTGGACAGTGTGGGGCTCGCCCAGCTACCCAGCTGCACGGGATCAGACAGCAGTGCAGTCAGAAAGCCTCCTTCCTCCATCTGCGCCTGCTGCCCAGACGTAGCTCCTGTCCCACCTCCCAGGGGGCAGGAAAGATCACTCCCAGCTTCTTTAAAAGTGGGATTCGTTCGGTCACCAGAGCCGAACGCATTGCATGTCTTGTTCACACCCTGCGTTGCCACTCTGGGATTCCAGCAGGCGTCACAGCACTGCTGAGGAAGCAGCCTCTCTCTGTCAGTGCACAGGATGCACAATCAGGAGAACTGTGTTCTGCTCCTCCCTCTGCTACTGCCGGGGCCAGGGCCTTCACTTTGTCCTGATGTCCCTGTCTGTGAAATGGGATCAGCAGTTAGGCTAAGTACAGTCAGTCAGCGTCTCAAAAGAGGTGTTGGCCTTCTGTAGCAGCTGCCACACACGGCGTTTGAGCACAGATCGACACCCCCAGCGCCGCTGGCAGGAAGGTTGCAGTGGGACCCCTACTTGAGAGAGGTGGAGACTGATGTGCAGAGGGTCAGGAACTTGCCCAGGACCCAGGAGTGCTGATGTCCAGTTCGCTGCCCTAATCACTAGACGGCTCTCCCCCCCCCCACAGCCATATGTCACGTGAGCTCACACCAAGTGAGGGCCATTGGGTGTGCATTATGCCATGCAGCACGCAACTGGTTTCAGAGAATCTCTCCTCCCATCTTCTCCCCCGCACAGCACAGACAGCACCTGGCACCCCACGGCAACAGCAAGTCCGGCACAAACACAGATTTCATAACCTGTTCTGCTGACCTTGATGGTAGGGGGAGCGTGGCAAAGGAGTGACTCTCAGGTGTTACATCCTGCAGGATGTCAGTTGGGTTGGGGGGCAGAGAGATGAGCTGAGACATACGGGCTGTTCTTAAAGTGTCTGTGACTAGTAATAAACCAGAAATCCTGCACATCACGGCCTCTAGCCCCACTGTTAAAAACAAAAACAACCCCCCCCCTGCCTCCCCCGTTAGGTGGCTGAGGCAGAGATGGGGGCAGGCTGCTTGCTCGAGGGGTTTTTCACTAGAGCTATGCTGATAACCAGTGTTTCAGTAGTGGCTGTTTAACATCCTCTGGAGATACGAGTGGAATGGAAACAGCAGCATCGGATGCTGTGACTACATCCTTTGGTTTTTTTGCAAATACAGAACCAAACTATTTCTTGAACACGTCTGTCGGTTTTCAGTGGGGTTGATAATTCTACCTTTCCCAGCTAGCAATGGCCCAGTCCTGTTGTTCGGATTCTTTTTGTTCCTAATATACTTTAAAAACTCCTTCTTACTGGCCTTAACTCTGCTGGCCATAGAGTTCTTGTGGCCCTTTGTTTCCCTCATCAATTTTCTACAATTCCGAGCTTCTGATTTACATTAAACACTGTCACCTGCCCCTTTTTTCCATTTGTTAGAGCTCACTTTTCTAGCTTTAATACCTGCCTTCACTTCCCCGCTAATTTAGGTCTTTTTTTAACCAATACAGTCCTCCTTCCTCACTTGTGGGACTGTGGCTTTCAGGCATGTCGTAAAGTGTTTTTAAACAAGTCCCAATTATTATTTGCATTTTTCTGATTACATTTTTCCTTTGAGCTGATTTAGCTCATCATTGTTTTCAGTTTCATGACATCGTCCTTTTTAAAAGCACCACGTATCTCTGTCACGGGTCTGGACTTTCTTCTGTTTGCACATTATAAATGTGATCAAGTCATGACCACTTGTACCTAAGTGACAATTCATTTTTAATTCTATGACCGGTTCCTCTGCATCTGTCAAGATGAGGTCTAACATGGAATTCCCCCACACTGGATGCAACACTTTTGGAGTGAGGAAATTGTCATCTATACTGTTTAGAAATTCCAAGGCTGTTGGAGTGCTGGCAGCAAGAGACCTCCAGGCTAGGTGAGCGATAGCCAGGTGGTGGATGCTCAGCCTGTCTCTGTGCATGCACGAATACTTGCACATTTATAGATTTGTATAGTAACGATATAGCGCTCTCCAGGCAAGCATCTCCAAGTGGCTGACCTCAGTGAATGGGGCCTCATTCCTCCTACCCCCAGGGAAGTAGGTTATTGTTATTAACCCTCTTTCACAGATGGGGAAACTGAGGTACAGAAAGGTGACGAGGCTATTCAGCCTCACAAAGGGAGTCTGGGGCAGTAATGTCAATGGAACACATCTCGTGACTCTCCGGCCTGGACCAACCACAGCATTATCCCTCCCACCTCCTAGCTCAGTAAAAACAAAAGTTTCAATTTGCTGTTCTATAAAATGCTCCCGTATAAGGCAGTCGCCTTTCCCCAATGGTCAGCACCTAGCCAGGCACTGACAATCTTTTAGCACCTTTGAAATCATGAGCAAGCATGGAAGTCACTGCTGATGGCCAGTCAGTCTTCTAAGTAAGAAGGAACAGCAATTAGCAGCTAACCTCAGCACGGTGCCACACAAAAACTGCTTTTCAGGGGTTCAGTTTTGTTCTTCTGCTGGCTGATTAGGAGAACGATTAGTTGTGTTCGGCGCTGACGTGCAGACTAACCTTGAAGACTGATTTGAATTTCCGCAGATAAACAGAACACAAGTCAACAACAACAAAAAGTTGTCTGTAATCACACTGCTGCATGAATAAACAAACTCGCTTTAAACAGAAGTCAAAGGTGATCTGCAGAAGGAATCTTTCTGAATAGGCCATGCAGAAGAGATTGAAAAGTGATGTTATCATCTCTGCTTTCCCTTTACTCTCTAGCCTTCCGGTCAGGATCCCAACTCCTCCTCTTGGGTAACCTTCTAATTAGAATGACCTTCCTTGGCAAAGGGGCAAAGGTAAATAAAGACAATATATTCATGGATTAAACTCCTCCGCCCCCACTGTTCGTGCGTACTGCAAGCTAGGGCGCCGCTTGTGTGATTTATGACAAAGTGATTACAAAGATTTTTTTTTTTTTTTTTAAAGAAAACAAAGAAAGAAAGAAAGAAAAAGCAGCAGCAGCTTGAATGGAGGCTGGAGAGAAAAGGCCAGAGCTGAACTGATATGAATCTTGCCCCTTCAAACACAATTCAGCACAGCACTCAGCTTCCATCTCACCCTCAGCGGTGGAGTTTAATGTGATTCATGATAGATGAACTCTCGAGAAATGTGTCATCCTGAGGATGGCATTTAAAAATGCAGGGATTATCCCCTTCATCCCTGAACTCTCTGCTACCACATGAAAACTGTCATCGAAACATGGCTCGCAACGCCTGAGGACAGCACAGTGGCTGGTGTGAAAAGAGGGTGGCAGACCAGTTCCCACTGTCCATGTCACAACAGCCACTGCTAGGCAGCCTTGTTTCTGGTGTTACCATGGAAAGCAAACTGCGCGGCCCCCAGGACAGGTAAGCCCCTTCCAGCCAGGGGCGAGGCACGTTAGTAGTGTAGAATGAGGAAGCTGGTGCTGCGATGTCTCTGCAAGTCCCGGGAATAAGCAGAGGAGGGCAGTCCTGAGGGCAGTCCTGAGGGCTGATGGATCAGGCAACTTCCATGAGAGCTAGATGATATTCGCCCTCCCCCGTGCCCAGAGAAACACAAGGAGGAACGCGGAGGAGGAGTGGAAACGCTACCCACAGAACAAGGCCAGGGGGAAGGCAGACAGGACGTGAGATTCCCCCCCAAGCCCAGGTTCTCCATGCTGGCATCCAGGAATGAAGGGAAAATGACCACAAGCTCTTCCATAGCACAGCCAAAGGACAGGGGGTTGGAAGGGGTTAAAATGCACACCGCTGGAAAGGACAGCAGCACACGGGGCTCAGCACTGGACCAGAAGTGGGACTCTGTGCTTTAATCTGCCTCCCTCCATTTCCTTACACAGACACTATGCTCTTTGATTCTGACCTTTCTTAAGGGTTTTATGCCAGGTGGGAAATAGGTTTGTTTTAATCTTAATTCTAATGCAGATTTAACGAGTGCTGGTGCCACTCTCTGTTCTTCTCCAAGCTACAACTTTACAGCAGCAATGCCAGATTCCTCCCTTGTTGGAAGGAGGAAAGAAACACTGACACTATATTTAATTACAGCCGACAGGCCTCCTGTCAACCTCCTGACATCCTTAATAGCAGAAACATGGAGAGGTGGCCTTTGGCCGGCCTTGGGCCTTCACCATCTGACAGCAAACGGATGTGCATTCGCACCACCTCACAGCTGGACAAGCTAACAGGCAGAAAAGCCATTCAAGCAACTATCCATCTTGTGCACGTGGCAATAATGGCTTCATTTCAGCTATTGGAAACCTGGAGTCATTATTCAAGTGAAACCTGCCAAACATGCCAGCGCTGGGGACCACAGGCCTCTCCCACACCACATCACGATACCATAGGGGCCGTTTGCCATTTTACACAAGGAAAAAATAAAATAGACACTGAAAGCCTGTGAATCCCTGTCATCTGCACACGTCATGATTCAGCCAGGCTGCTCTCTTGCTTTTGAGCTGCCTCTGATTTCAGAGTCATCGCAGATCATTTGTGAAGGAGATTGCCAAGTGCATACGTGACTGTACAGCGCAGCAGGACGGGACTTGCCATCTGTCCAGCTCGTTGTCGTTGTTATTACAGCTGGGTGAAATTTTTCATCAAAACTTGTTTTGGTGAAAAATGCAGATTCTGTGAAACCAAAACATTTCACAAATTTACATCCATTTTAGTAAAAAAAAAAAAAATCTAAGAATTCTTTTAAACAAATCAAGATGCGTTATTTTGATTTTTCCATTCAAATTGACTTTTTCAGTTAGAATTTTTCTTGTATTTTTTTTTTATTTCAACATTAAAAACTGCTCAGAATTGGAACTAAATGTTTCATTCTAGATCAAACAAAACAATTCATTCAACCAGAAATGAGCAGTTTTATTCTGATTTTTTGATTCGCCAAAAATTTTGTTTTCAGTTCAACCCTAATCTATTTATTAAAATTATTTTTTCCACCTCCTCCTGTCCAGAAAGCTGATCCAATGCCCATTGATGTCTTCTTACCAATTTCAATGGGCTCTGTGTCAGTCCCCACAACAAATTTAATTTGGGCCCAAATTCAGGTAAGCGTCACTATTCAACACAGCATTTCAGCGTGTGTTTAAAATTAGGCACATGCTCAAAAGTCTTCCTGCACTGGAGGACTTGTGGCCTCAAGAAAGCCCGTTAAAATCAGGGGGAATCTTTCCACTGAACTCAGTGAGGTTTGTATGATGCCTTTGGTTTGCAAGCTCCTCAGGCTAGAGGACCTGTCTTCTCTCTGTTTGGAGAAGGGCCTCTCACCTCCTCTAACAACAATTAACAGTTGCAGTCTCTCAATAAAGAATTCCACCTTTACCCAGCCACAGTTCTCTCTCCTGCCAGCGTTAGGATCAGCTGTGTTTTGGCGCTTCTCTAGCTCCATCTACAGCTGCTTTCTCTCCAGGTTTAGACAGACTTTTGCACACCATGCGGCTGACACTTCAAGACACACATGTTGTGGGCCTGCTGTGTATTCTGTGCCTTCACTGCTCATGCTCTGGGGACCTGCTCTGTTGGAATGGCTCTCTCTCAGCTGGACGGTTGCAGAAAGCTGCTGGCTGTTATATTGCTAACAGGACTTGCTACCATTCTCTTTCCTAAACGGGGGCTAGGAATGGCTGTAAATTCCCTTAAGGAAACCAACAAACATGTGACCCCAAGAAACAAAAATGAAGTATTGGTTTCCAATAGAGTCGTGACACGTGACACAGTTACCCTGGCCCAGGACCCCATTCTCTCTCTCAAAAGTCAGTCCCTGTGGCCTGCAGCCCGAGTCTGATCTGTGGCATCCCACTGTCAATACCCTAGACGCTACAAGTGAGAACGTGCAGTGCTCCACTGGGAGCACAGCAGTAGCCTGCCATTTCCACAGGCTGCACCTCCCTTCTACAGAGGATGGCAGCTGCGATCTATTATTGGTGTGACGGTGGAACCGAGGAGGTGCCAACGAAGATTGGGGTTCATTGCACACAGGCACTGCACAGACACATCATGAGAGAGGGGCCCTGCCCTGCCAAGCCTACAGACGTAGCACGAGACAGGAAGCAGCAGCATCGCAGGCAGGTGACATGGCATGACATACCCAAGCTCACACAGCAAGTTAATGACAGAGCCAGGAATAGAACCCAGGACTCCTAACTCCCAGCCCAGTACCACGGCCACTAGACCACGCTGTTTCTTTGTTGGGCCATGTTAGGCAAAATAAGCACAGCTCGTGTGTTCTTCACAAGTTAACAATGCAGCCCTATTGGACAAAGTGTGGTCATCCTGGGGACCAGCTGCAGGGCCCTTCATGATAAGGATGTAAAGGATAAAGTGCTTTAGTCCAGGAATGAACTTGCTTCTTTATAATCCTGAACACAAGACAGCCAGGAATAATGTCTGTTAACAGCAGCTGAACCCTAGGTAGAGACGTGCTAGGCCAGACATCTCGGATGCGGACCATCCCCTGAGAAGCACTATTCTTCTTGATGTCAGAGCTGGAGTTCAGAGCTCTTCCCTAGTTTGTGGAGGAGTTGGGCTTGTTTCACTGGTGCAAGCTGCAATTAAAATGCTAGTGGTAAATTCCCTGGTAAATGACCAAAACAAAGCTCAGATGAGATATTTTATGAGGATATAAATTTAGAAGTGTCATTCTAAAGCCATGATTCATGTTAGGAAATCTAATTATGAGACACAAGATTTAAACTGCAGACCTGTGACACCAGTCAGATAGCCCAGAGATCCAGGGATGGGGGTGCAAGGAGCGCTAACTAAACACTGGGCTGCATTTCACACCTCGTTATTATTTACTTAGCTTCATTGGACGCCGAATGACAGCTTTGAGACGCCCATTGGCACTCCTGGAGTGAGAAACGCCTCCGAACTTTAAACACTGTCACATTGGAGATGAGATGGGACTTAACTACCCATGTGCACAGTACGCTGGGAGGAAACAGCTAGCTACCATGGCTTGCAGAATTCCCTGTGCCCTGTCTCTGTAACAGGGTAACCCTGACAGCATAAGACCGTGGCTGGAGCAGGAGGTGCCTGGCATGAGCATGCTGAGCACAATCTTCCTGTGTGACCAGGTGTGTCTCTGTGCCTTGGTTTATCACACGTGCAATGGGAACGGTAGCAGTTCCCTGCTTCACGGGGTGAGGGGCTCCCATTCTCTGGCCCTGGAAATCACATCGTTACCTAGGTAGAGGGCCTGAAATTATTTCATTTCATTAAAGCTGTATGTTGCCAGAACTTTACAACAAACCAAGGGAAGCACTTATGCACACAACACACTGTTCCAAAGCTGGGAGTGGATGACAAGGGATGGATCACTCAATGGTTGACCCCTCCTGTTCATTCCCTCTGAAGCACCTGGTATTGGCCACTATTGGAAGACAGGATACCGGATGAGATGGATCATTGGTCTGATCCAGTACGGCCATTCTTATATTCTTAAGCTGACAATGATGGATCATGAGAAACCACCACAGTAGTCTAAAAGCTGCCCATGGAAGGTCAGATCTCCAAACCTGGCTTCCATTTTTTCTGGGTGTGATTTTTGCAAATGCAACAGATTGAGGAAAAACACAAATAAATTGTGGATGAAAAAGTGTGCTCCCCAATCCAAGTGCCTGGTTTGAAAATTAGGCCTTAATATAACCACGTTTTGCCTTAATCAGTCTCCCTTCTGCAGGTTTCATGACGACTGGGGTTCAAAGGCACTGAACAGATTAATAGAGATGAGTTCTCCCGATTGCAGTTTGATGCATCACCTGGCAAAGGAACGGAGAGCCATGGATAGGCCCCTTGCTAATTATGTGGTCTTAGTCATGCTAAGTGAATAAATAGATAAACCTGTTGGTTCGGAATTATACAATTATCTGCAATGAGGAATAAAAAACTTTGTTCAACTCCAGTTCAAGCTTTTATCAAAGTGCTATTGCCCACCAGGCTCTGATGTATTTTGCCAGAACTCAGATACGGTGGAGATAAGCACGGCATGAGAACCTGTAGAGAACAGAACTGGAACAACCTGACGCAGCAGAACTCTACGGGAGAGGTGGGTGAGTTATTAGGAAGCAAAAGGAATTCCACCAGCCAGTGTGCTGCTGAGAGGTCGGGTGGGTTCCTGCCTTCTGCAGGAAATCTGACAAGTCCACGTGTCCCTGTACAGCTATGAAATGAGGCCTTTGCCCAGTTACCTGATTAGAACTGGGTTTCCTGGTGCAGCAATGTGCTTTGCATGTATGCACATGCATCTCAGCTGGGAACCCCGTTCCTGTGTTTCTAGTGTTGAGACATTGCAGAGGAAATCGATGGAAATTTATGCTACTGACCACATCTCGTTTTAATCCCCACTGAGCCAAGAAACCGTGGGATGGTCACTGACACTGGCGTGATTCTGTCTCCATGCGGGAAGGGAGATCCCTTTGTTCACCGATAGGGTCTTTAGCTGCCCAGTGCCTGGGATAAAACCCTGAGGGGACCTGCTGAGAGTTTTAATCTTTCTTACCAAGGGAATAAGTTCCTCAGGCTTTTCCTTACCAAAGAGCGACCATTCCCAAGGTGCTTCTCTCATGCCCCCACCTCCACATGCCAGCTGTTAGATGGGACCAGAGAGTCTGGGGAGTTCATCCAGTGCCTGGTTAGTTCTATTGTCGCAAAGGCATCAGTCACCGCAGTTAGGGGCCTGTCTCTGAAAACCCTGGGTGAGCCCCGCTCCCCAGTCTCCCGGGAGGGCACTTACCTGGAGGGAGTTCAACGCGATGAAGACGTAAGCCCAGATGATGCTGAGGTGGACCAGGACCCCGCACACCCACGTCAGGCCCAGGACTGGCAGCAGCACCAAGACCGGCTTGGCTGTGGCCCTGTTAGAAAAAGAAACTCACAGTGACTCTTGGGCTCGTGCCAGACCCACCTCATTTGGTGACAGGGGGAAATGTAGAAGAGCGGGCGATGCAGAGGCCCTGCCAGCCCCGGCCTGGCCCTGCCTCTTAACAGCGGCCACTTCTCTGACTGCATCGCCATCCTGGCACAGCTCCGCCTGCCACGGACCTGGGAGCAAATCCTGCCCTGGCGTCCAGCCTAGCCCTCTCTCTGACTTCACTTCCGGGCACGACTAGGGGGCTTGGTCCTTGTGCTGCAAAATTAAAGCGCTTTTGGCTTTGATCTTGTTACTGGGCCTTTCTGAGGTTACAGGGAACGTGAGACAACAGCCCCGCACAGACACCTTAGTCTTAGGAGACATTTGGCTGCCGTTTGGACACCCCATGCACTACAGAGATTCCCCCACACCCACCCAAGGGCATTAGGCTGTCCTCCAGGGCAGGTGCGGGGAAGTCCCACTGCCAAAGCAGCACAAATGGCTCCCCCAGTAGCTAAGCTGTGAGCAGCGACCTGACATGGCAAGCGTGAAAAGGCGGTTACGAAATGCATTCCTTTGAAAACAAAATATATACACCCCAGAAAGGCAGAGCAGAAACGCCACATGCTTTATCTCCCAAGCCCTGCTCAGCCGCCCCTGCTCTTTATTTATAATTACAAGAGAGCTATAACCGAACTCTTTGACATCATTAGACATGAGAAAGCAGCCAATCGCCTCCCAATCGCCATTGCCCAGAGGACTTCTGTATTTGTTTGATTAGTATGTGGATGTCATCCTGCCCTCCAACACCTCCCTATCTCTGCGCTTCTGTAAATTTAGTCACATTTATTTATGCAACTGGAGGAACAGTGTGTATCTAGCAGCAGTGACTGGCGCCAGCAAACAACAATAAAGATTCATCGGGAATGAGACAGTAACAGCTCAAACAGCAATTTTAAAAATCTCTCTGCATTAACTGATTACTGACATCCATGTTACACATCCTGCCCCATGCGTGTCCCCAAAACAAAGCCAACACTCCAGACAGGCACTTACATGGACTCAGGGCTATAGTACTCGAGGGCTTCCCAAGTCCTTATGGCTTTAGCTAAACAATCCCCCTGTATTATCCCTATCTAACATATGGGGAAACTGAGGCACAAAGCAAGTAAGCGACCTGCCCAAAATCATTCAGGATGACTGTGGAAGAGCTAAGCAGAAGCCAGATCTCCCAAATCTCTGTCCAGTTTTTTAACCAGAGACCATCTTCCCTGCCATTCAAAGGTTCTGGAGTCCCGTATGATGTATGCAGCACACGCCACTCACGATCAGAACGGCTGTGGCTGCTGACGGTGCCCATGTACATGTCATGCTCCTGAGGATTGGCAGACTGATCACTGGGCACCCAGGAGAAAACCATGAGGAGTTTGCAAGTGCAAAGGCAGACTGGCAGACTGGTTTCACTCCTGCCCCTGGTTGATCTCCCTACCTATTTTTTGAGAACCAAACAAACAATCTCAAAGCTTTCGAGTTTCATTCATCAGCAAAATGAAACTCGTTGAAAGCCATGAAAACCCAAATGGCTAGAAGGAACTTTGTTTTTACAGTAAATGTCTGCAAAATAACAGTGCTTACCAAACCCTAAAACCGTTACGCAGGTGTGAATTCACGTGCTAAGTGAGGCACGTGACAAACACACGACTTCAGGACTCAAAAGTACTGTAAACTCCAAACCGGACCTGTTACAAAAGTGCTAGAATCTGGTGGAGGATGTTCTTCAGACGCTAACCCTCATGGATGAGAAATGTTTAAAATCCGCAGAAAAAGATAGGCTGGGATAGTCAAAGATGCCCAGGTGAGTAAGATACCCAAATCCCATAGAATCGGTTGTTCAATCCCTTAGACTCTTTGGGAAATCCCAGACAGAGCTACCATTACTGCATGGATTCAGGTTTATGTTCTGGCAGCTGAGCCAGCCTGCAAGCACCAGGAGAAGAACACTGGGCTCAGTTCTGCTTCCGCTGGCATTGTGTCACTTCGGTTTTAAAGCACAATAAAATGACTGGTGTGGAAAAAGTGAACAAGGAAGTGTTATTTACCCCACAAGAACCAGGGGTCACCCAATGAAATTAACAGGCAGCAGGTTTAAAACAAACAGAAGGAAGTGCTTCTTCACACACCCTGTGCAACTTGTTGCCAGGGGATGTTGTGAAGGCCAAAAGTATAAGGGGTTCAAAAAAGAATTAAACAAGTTCCTGGAGGATAGGCCCAGCAATGGCTATTAGCCAAGATGGTCAGGGATGCAACCCCCTGCTCCGGGTGTCTCTATACCTCTGACTGCCAGGAGCTGGGACTGGACAACAGGGGATGGGTCGTTCGAGAATTGCCCTGTTCTTTTCATTCCCTTCGAAGCATCTGGCACCGTCCACGGGCGGAAGACAGGATACTGGGCTAGAGGAGCTATTGCTCGGACCCAGTATTGCCATTCTTGTGTTCTTACCCTTTGATTTCAATGGGGACCGCAGGGGCTCCCCACCTCAGAGTCACTCTGATTTAGGAGCCTAACTGTGGATTTAGGAGCTAAGTGTAGCTCTGACAGTGTTGGTCCTACTTCCTGGTCTCCCATTCAGCAGAGCACAGATCCCTGAGTGCACTTGCTCTGCCTCGGAAATACTGTACAGATGAAATGCACAATTACTCTGGAGGAGAAAAATCTGGAGCACATTCCTGCCTTTAGAAGCTGCTGTTACTCACAGCATGTGGCCTTACACCAAATCCTTTGGGGACAGAAGTCTATGTAAACCCAATAAAAGACTCCACAACAATGTCCAAACACAACCAGATGCATCCATTGGCATGGAAGTCAACTGCTCTCCTGACTCACCATATTTGGGTTCCAATCTGTTTCTCCAGGCTGCTGCTGGGGGTCAGCATCTTTGACCTCCTCCGTGCACTGGAGACTGTGACCATCACCACCCGGAACAGCACGAAGGTATTCACCTGCATGTCAGAAAAGAGCCACTAGGCTTTGTGTACCAGGACAGGCTTTGGTATGTTTAAATGACCTCTAATGGGGCAGGTGACTCTGCTGGGAATTCCATGCACTCCCAACTTGATGGCAGTTAAGACTACAGCTTGTAGAACGATCAGCTCGTAGGATTCTTGAGGCCAGTTGCCAATTTTAAGAAACCAGTAAACAGCTCAGAGCTGCGTTCACATGAGCATAATATCTGTAAAGGCATCTGCGCAGACACCTGCCCAACAAATCCATTACTGGATGCTGGTTGCTATCTTTAAACATTTTGCCTCTCTCTAGCAGCACTTTGTTGTACTCTGGTGGTGGTGCCTTTAAAAGGACATAGGTTTTGCCATGCCGAATCAGACCTTTGGTCCATTGAGTACAGCATCCTGGCAGACAGCAGCCAATACTCAATCTACTCATCCAACTGCATTTGTATATTTGGACCAGAATGGGAATAAATCTCAGGCACTATAAACACCACCAGCTTCCTAGATTAGGAATGATTTTTGTGTAGGATCGTTGATCCCTTGGGCTTTGGCTGACAAATGTCAGTGCTGCTTTCCTAAAATAAATGATGTAGAAATTGCTTTTAGCCGGAGTTAGACAAAAGTGTTTGGCTCTTACCGTCAGGACAAAAAGAACCGGCCCAACAAACGCCCAGATGATATCAGTCTGAACATTCAGCCAGCAATGACTGTCTGCCACATACTTGTTAAACGACGTTGCCAGAGTCACACCAACAATAACGACTGGCAGGCCTGAAAAACAGAAAGACCAAGGACAGCAAATGTCGACTCTGCCATTTTCTGGTTAGTTGTTTTAAACACACAGGATCAGCTCCCCAGCTGGCCTAAAGAAGTGCAACCACATTGACCCCAGTGGAACCGCACTGACTTCCACTAACTGGGAATCTGGCCCAACTATTTAACAAGACCACATTTTATATCCTGTGCACTGAGTTCTCTCATTCATGAAACATCCCAAGGCTGCATCACAGCACAGGAGCAACTTACTCCTAAGCCTGGCTTTTAACAAGCAGTAACATCAAAGACAAACATTGCCCGCTACTTTACCAAGCTGTCCAGTATCCAGCCCACTCTGAATTTTGTGTCCATCTCCCAGCATAGTCACATGAACCTCAGCCACTCTTACCTGAACCCCAAGAGGGTCACAGAAAGCCCATGGCCCTGATCCATTCTTTCCAATAAATGCGTCTCTCTCCAGCCCAGAACCATTTTCAGGTTTCTAGAACTGTTCACAAAACAGGAATGCTCTCTGATAGCGATGAATCAGCAGAGCCTTCCTGTGCAAATACTTCGGGTAAATAAAACAGAGAGTTACAAAAGAAACGAGACGCTTGCAGCTAAAATTCCAGCATCTGCTATTTCACATTTAAAGGTGGGAGAACATCTATGGGTCAGGCTACCCCCATAAAACCCCCCAGGTCCATGCAAGCTCTTGTCAAACTTGTGGCTCAATATCCATTCTGCTGAAATCTTTTATACAAGGACTTTTAGTTAGAGAGAAGTTGATGCATTGTGCTCATTAGCGTAAACTGCAGTGGGTTTTCCATTTACCCCAGCCAGTCACGTAGTAAAACGTCATTCTCCTGTCTTCACTCATGTTGACGGCAACCACTTTACTCCACAGGAGAAGCCCTTCGACCAGCATCCAAGAAAAAGCTGCCATGAAGAAGAGGTGGAGGAAAGCTGTGACAGCAAAGCACACTGCCTGGGGGGAGAGAAACGTCAGACAGCTTAGCGAGGCAGAGGCAGGAACCTTCCGCCCCGCTCAGGGCACAGCGCTGGCTGAGGACAACTCCCGAGCCCGCGGCAGGATATCGGCCCGTTCAGGCAGAGAAGCACAAAGGAAGCCCAGGACTGACACAAGGATCACTTCACCCACCATGGCAATGCAGCCAGCTGTAAGGTCAAACGCAGGCCCTCTCAAACAGCTCACAGCAGTCCTGTGCAACCGGAAGGGAAGGAGAACATGGCATCTCCTTGACACAACTGGGGCAATTTAGGTAGAGAGGAGGGGCCAAACTCATCCCTGGTGTAAACTGCCCGGGTCACTAAGTCCAAGAACCCTGCTGCAGGCAAAGATGCCAGCGTAGCTGAGGATGGGCCCAGCACCTCTCTCAGCCCCAGGTTCCCCAGTCCTAGAAAATTGGCCCAGGGCATCGAAACAGCAGCACCCTTTCCTACAGCTGCAGGGTGTTCCTTGGAAGTCTCTCGTGCAAATACTGACCAGAGCAATCCCTGCTTAGCTATGACCATAGGCTGCTATTTTATGCCATTTTCCATGGCAGAGTCTTCCTGCAGCGTTCTCTGGGTTAAAAATAAATATACTGTCAGAACTGGGGAATGGAGCTTTTCCTACAGACAGATTCCCAAATGCAGTGTGATCCTGTTTGTTCCTGAACACAGATCGCCTGCAATCATTAATAAACTAGACTACGCTTGTGTCTTCGGGGCTGTAGCCATGGTGTCACAGCAAACAAGAAGTCCGGCAGCACCTGGTCCTGGGTGCGACAGGACGCCTCCTCGCCTTCTTACCTGGTTGGTTTTGGCCAATTCACTGAACATGAGCAGAGCTTCAGCGGCAGCTAAAGCGAAGATCAGATTCTTATGCACGGTTGTTCGTTCACTTTTAGGGACGCTGAGGAAGGAGAAATGGAAAACCTTGGGTCACTGAAAAGCATGGCTGGAGCTGAATGCGATTTTCTTACTAGCCACTTGTCAGAGCGTGTGGCTTCCACTGTGTGGCCTTTGACCTCTCTGCTACTCATCACAGAGGTGCAATTCCCAGGGGGTGGAAAACGTCCATGAAAAGAGGAGAAATACTTGATGCTCTTGGCAGCGTCCAGTTACTCTGCCACTCGGGGTTTACTCAGTGCCCACTGGCCACGGCCAGTGAAAGGGGCACTGTCAAGGCACCAGGGGGTTTTGCTGATCTGTCTCCACACTGGTCTGTGGAGATGATTCTTCCTTTCAAAGCAATTGCAGCAACAATCTTTCTAGTGTCATGTTTTAAAAAACGAACCCAAGCAGCCTTGCCTTCGTGAGCACACGTACACTAACAATGCGTGCAGCCCTCAGCTCACAGACACCCACCAAGCACTCAGTGTATGCATGCCGCTCTTGTGAGCAACCCTACCAAAACAACCTGTGTCTATAGCTCCGTGCTTCTGGACTAGTCCCATTAAAAAACCAAAACAAAGCTAGCACCGTGAGCAGCCCGACAACTACAAACCTGCCCCCTACATTCAGCTTTGGAACAGACACAGCCCACTGGAAAGAAATGGCTCCAGCAGTCAATATTACCTAATCTGCATACTCAAGGTAAGGCATTAAACGTCATCTTCCCCCCCTCCCCAGTCTATAATGAATGCTACAAATGTCTAGATTCTTCTTACCCGACAGCCAGGAATAAAATGAACGTGGCAATCAGGGCACAGAAAGACACTCCGCATCCAATAAACGTCAGAGTCCTTAGAGTCGACTCCTCCTCTGAGCTCCTCTGTTCCAAAACATGATAAAACAGGTACTGTCTGCAGCTCTGTGATCACCACCACGCTCATACACGAACGGCTACGGAGCGTGGCTGATCGTTTAACGAGATTTTAGCTCATTTACCTGCACTTCATACACCTGCAGCAGCACTGCAAAGTTGGTGGTGTGGTTGCAGAAGCAGGCTGTGGATTCCAGGTGAGACGTTATGACGGAGCAGCCTACAGTGGACCACATCCCCCCAGTGGCTGGGCTACCGCGGAGCGAGAGCGAGAGAGAGAGAGAGAGAAAAAAAAAGTACATGGAAATTATCAGCCGCCCCAAGGGAAAGTCAGAGCTCCCAGGAGAAATTCACACTCCCAGAGGAAGCGGAATTGTCATGAGGAGTGATGGGGCATTCAGGACATCTCTCAAAAGGTGGATTTCTTACAATACACTAGACCCCGCCAGCCATGATACCTCAGAGATTCAACAGAAAAGGAGGCAGCTGTGTTTGAATACGCGTTAACTAACATGGTTTTAAACAGGACTTTGCAGCTCGTGTGCACTGGGCAAGTGGTGTTTAGAAACACGTTTGCTGGGCAGGGTATCACTGAGCGGAGATGAGGAGTCACAACCGGCTAACACACTTATAACCACAACCTGCCCCGTCTACACTAGACACAAATTCTGCTTAAAACTATATAAAACTAAACCATGTTTGTTACAATTTTTTCACACACGTCCTACATTCCTGCTTGAGATGGGGCTTGAGCCACTCAGCTCTCCTGCGCTCCATGTGGTTAGTGGATCCACAAGCTTGTGAGCTGTATTCACACTTTGTCAGATTTGTTCTCCGTCCCAAGCAGCAGCACATTTTTGCACGCCTGCTCCCAGTGAAAGGTGAAACTCAAATTAGTATCAACAGAAACTGTTCTGTGCACCAGCCTCAACACACTGTGCCTGCGAAGAGACCATGGCTGGGGGAAGCTGTGTTGTGCATGCAAATGATTTAATTACAGATCCATCAAACTTCAGGTCCCAAGGAGATCACCCCAGTGTGTATAGCAAACGACACAGCCCGATGCCAGGCAGTACTTATGAAGTGTTTGCACCCTGCATTCCTGCCCTGATGTAACTCTCATTCTCAGCCCTTCTCTGTCACAGGCAGGGGCTGTAACAACCAGAGCTTTATGTTTTAGTCACCCAGACTTCATCAAGGTCACTTGCTTGTGAATAACTTTTCCCAAGGAAATCTTCCCAGGAGAGAGCTTCACTGCCGCAGGTTTGGATGTCGGAGCACACAGGAACCTGGAATTGCTCGTGAGACAGAGAACACAAACTAAAGGCTTGTTTCACCCACAGATTGGGTTTGAAATCATTTTGCTTCAGAGACGATGCTCTCAGCTTCCTGCCTCCATCCTCACTGCACCCCTTATTACAGTGGTAACGGGGCTCTGGAAAGCTGCTCCCCTGGGGAGTGTGCTAGAAGCGCCCAAGAGCGGACTGAGGTAACAGACTGTGCACCAGCCCCGGCTAGGGGGGTTCATTTACTAATTCACACACCTGGATTGACCCTGGATTTCGTGATTGCAGAGTGCTCTGATTCCCAGCTGTCTGGAGTGCAAATTCACTCAAAAGCCAGTGCCATTGTTTTGGGATGACTCCAGAGGCGTGTTTCAGTCTCACTCAGCACCTGGCCATCATGAACGCTTCACCCCAAAGATGTCAGTCCCAGCACACCCTACATGACCTGACAAGCGGCACAGGCTCACATCTGGGAGTGGGATGGGCAGCCATGTCCTATGTATTCCAGTTGTGTCACTGGAGTGTCTGATGGCTTCGCCCAAATCATGCACCCTCAGCAAGTTTGCGGATGACACTAAGCTGGGGGGAGTGGTAGATACCCTGGAAGGTAGGGATAGGATACAGAAGGACCTAAACAAACTGGAGGATTGGGCCAAAAGAAATCTCATGAGGTTCAACCAAGAAAAGTGCAGAGTCCTCCACTTAGGAAGGAAGAATCCCATGCACAGCTATAGACTGGGGACCGACGAGTTAGGCAGCAGTTCTGCAGAAAAGGACTTGGGGGTAACAATGGATAAGAAGCTGGATATGAGTCAGCAGTGTGCCCTGGTTGCCAAGAAGGCTAATGGCATATTGGGCTGCATTAGTAGGAGCATTGCCAGCAGGTCGCGGGAAGTGATTATTCCCCTCTATTCGGCATTGGTGAGGCCGCATTTAGAATATTGTGTCCAGTTATGGGCCCCCCACTACAAAAAGGATGTGGACAAGTTGGAGAGAGTCCAGCGGAGGGCAACAAAAATGATTAGGGGGCTGGAGCACAGGACTTATGAGGAGAGGCTAAGGGAACTGGGCTTGTTTAGTCTGCAAAAGAGAAGAGTGAGGGGGGATTTGATAGCAGCCTTTAACTACCTGAAAGGGGTTCCAGGGAGGATGGGGCTAGGCTGTTCTCGGTGGTGGCAGATGACAGAACAAGGAGCAACAGTCTCAAGTTACAGGGGGGAGGTCTAGGTTGGACATTAGGAAAACGTTTTTCCCTAGGAGGGTGGTGAAGCACTGGAATGGGTTACCTAGGGAGGTGGTGGAATCTCCATCCTTGGAGGTTTTTAAGCTGAGGCTTGACAAAGCTCTGGCTGGGATGATATAGCTGAGGTTAGTCCTGCTTTGAGCAGGGGGTTGGACTAGATACCTCCTGAGGTCCCTTCCAACTCTATGATTCAGATGCTGGGTCTCAGTTTCTCCATTTTGAAACTGGTCATTGCCTCCTGACACCAGAACTGGGGGAGAGTTGCGAGGATTCATTAGCGAGTGTTTAGGAAATACCCAAATCAGACGAACGTACTCAGGAGGTTTCTGTTCCCAGCCCCTTGAGAAGAGCGGAGGGACCCAGCATTCGGATGGCATCCCGGCGTGTTGCCTTTGGGACAGGGTAAGTTTAACAGCCTGTGACTAAGGAAACACTGAGCTGTCCAACAGCAATGCCCATACCAGCAGTTTGCCGGCATATTTCTTTGCAAAACAGGTCTGCTTTTGCCCAGTTCCCATCCAACTCTTCAGGGAGAAACGAACTCACACACAGGTTTATTTTTTTTTTTGGGGGGGGGGGGGGGGCGAGGGGGGAGCTCAGAAATTATGAGTTTTAAATGGGAAAAAGCACCTGATGCTGAAATTCCAGAAAGCGCAGATCGGCTCCACGAGCTTGTCAGGTGGGCCCTGCGGGCGGAGACACAGAGAAAAGGTGATTAGACACCCCAGGGTGTGCGTTAGCCAGACCAGTGCTCTAACCCAGGCCTGGTCCCTGGGCTTGGTTTCTGGCTGCGCAAACAGCCAGCCCCCGTCTCACTCCGCCCCTTGGAAGCTGGACTGCATCTGAGCCAGGTCAGAGCAAACTTGGGAAACTTTATAGCCAAAGGAAATGTGCGTCCTAGGGAAGAGGCTTGGCCCCGCCTTTCTCTGTCTCCCCACAGCTGAAATGCAGCCGGTCTCGGGGCTAGGAATCTGCAATGCAGCCTTCATTTGCTCTTGCTTTCCTTGATGGCTGACAAAGAGGAGCGTTGCCCCGGGATACCTGGGTGCGGTGCTGGAGGCGATAGCGTACAGACGTGCTGATCTCCTGGTAGTCGCTGAGCAGAGTGGATGAAATAATGGCTGAGCCCACCCGTGTGCTCAGATACCTGGGGACAGAGAAAGGACCTTCACATGCCGCAAGAGAGCCCCCGGCCGAACAGCAGGGTCGTTTCTTACACTGGGGACTAAAAACTTTCCGGAGAACACTGACAAGGAAAACCTTCTCAGAGGGTCCGATAAACGGGAGTGGCCTCAGAGTGGGCACAAAGGAGGCCAGGGGCTTCTCTAGTCTAGTGTCCTGTCACCCATGATCAGCCCCGCGCTACACGCCACCAGAAGGAAGGTGCCCTCCTGAGCCCGGCTGACGACGCTGCGTTGCTCTGTCTTAGCTAACGTCACGGTAGATGCTTTTCTTGTTCATATTAATATTGGATCCGCCTCTCAAGACGAACGCCAGCCGGCTCACGGGGCGCACAGGGGGTGAGAGACATCGCACAGCACCAGGAGCTGAGGGTCTCTGTCTATCATTCTGGCTGATACAAGGGGCAAGCGCCGAGTAGAGCCCCCTTCCCTTTGCCACAGGGTGATCTGGTCAGATGCAGGGTACAGGGGTCTTTAGGACAGAATATATCTGGGATTAGCTGGCAAAGGAAAACCGTGCGGCCCCCTCCCCCATGGTTAATGTAAATGTGGCTTTAGGTTAAATCATGCCAAGTGACTGAGCAGCACAGGTGACAAGGCAGGCAGGCAGGAGAGAGCAGCCTGCCTGTTGGAGGTGCACAGGGGCTGTCCCCATCCGGTGTTCAGAGAGCGGCCAGGAGAACAGCCAGGGAGCCTGGCGGCTGCAGCCTAAGACTGCTGGCATTTGGCCCAAGCCATGTGCTGGTCTTGTGCCCCTCCAGCGTTGGCCCCACCTCAGCCCCGGGAACCCGTTTCAAAGTCTGTCACCAAATGAAGGGAGGATAGAGACAGCTCTCTCCGAGTGCTGTTAAATCAGCCCAGTTACAGAGAAGCTCTCTGCAGGCTCATCTGAGTCCTTCTGCGATGGACCTGCTGCGCAGGTAACCCTCTGGACCCTCTGCAGGGCCATGGCTGCCACCCACCCTGGCACAGACCGGCCTAGCCCTCTCCCTTCTGTAGTAAAAGCAGAGGCGCCCTGGGACCAAGCTAAGGGAGACATGTTTTGTAGAGAACTATTGGCTGCACCTCACTGCGGCAGTGGGAGGAGAGACTCAAAGCACTGCCGCAGACGCCTGGGGCCTGGCCAGTCCCTGTGTCTCGGGGAAGCAGAGGGATTCTGCGATGTGCAGGCACACGCACACTCACTTCCGTCCTCCGTCAGACGCGGCCCCATCCTGGAACATGGCGCTGCCGCCGGGGAGGAAGCGCTGGAGGGAGGAGTAGCCATACCAGGTGTTGATCACAGTGACTCTGCTTAGACCTGAACACAGACAACGTAGTGGGACAAGCGAAAAAGCCTCCGCTAGCTACCCCAGTGGCCCTGAAGCCACGGTGCGGCCCGCTGTCAGCGCGAACGCGCTCAGTTGGGGTGGGCGAGCCTGGAGGAAGGGGCAGAAATGATAGAAACTCACCTGGGTTACCCCATGGGAGCCTTTGCTAACAAAGAGCCATGTCCAGTTTGCACCCTCTGGGCTCGCCCCCTTGCAATTCCCTTGGAGGTTTAGCTTTAACAAGCCAGAGCTTCACCTCAGAGAACGACCGCACAAGAACCTGCGTAGTTCCTCATCTGAGCAATGGGATAGGACACCCCTTCCCCGCAGGGCTATGGCAAGGACTCGGAGCGGCTCAGATACTATGGTGATAGGGGGGAGAGGGCCTAAGACAGACAGGCCATGTCTCAGCTCTAGAAATCCTCCTGCACAACAGCTCTACCATCTCCACTCTTTCACACTAAGTAGCTGCTTCGCGACAGACGGCCGTGCTGGGGGGGGGGGACGGAAGCTCAGTCTCTGGGGCTTGCTGCAGAAGTTCATGGCGGGGGGAACTGGCTGGGCTCGGAGGCACGGCCTGTTGTTGGGGCCACCAGCTTCAACCCAAGCCCGAGCTGGCCGTGACTGAAAGTTATTCGCACCAGATCTGGCTGGTTGGTGGGTCGTGTGAGAGGAGCCGGCGGGTCTCCGCTCCAAGGAGCCAGTCCCTGTCACACAGCCAGGCCTGGCAGTGCTTAGTCCCAGGCTGTCAATCTTGGCAGTGAAAAACCAAGAACTAAAAGGGCCCAGAGCCCAAGCCCCTCCTTCCAGGTCAGGGTGGAGGTACGTGAGTGGCACTGCTGCCCTCTCTAGGAGCTAGCAGACCCAGACCCTACCTTTTGCTTTAAGTTTTTCTACTTCTTCAGCGGGAACTTCGATGAGGTCAGGCCCGCCTGTCTCCTGGCTCTGGATCAGATACACGTCACTGCTGGGCACCTGCCTGCACAGCTCCACTTTCCTGACTTCAATCCCTGGGGGAAACGGGAAACAACCCAGGTTAATGTTTCCTGCAAAGCTGGTGCTACACAAAATGCAATGGCCGTCCCACTCAGGACAGACACCGGATTCCCCTGGAAATCAGCCAGTCACATTCAGGCTCGTGTCACTGCACAGGGCCCCAAGTGCTCACTCGATGCACTTCTGCCCACCTTAATCTCAGCTGAGCAGAGTCATTCTTGTTCTTGGGAGTTGTGCAATGAGCGGCCACACAGAGGAAGAGGGAGAAGAAGACAAAAAACAGACACACAGACGCACCTTTCCAGTAAGGGCAAAGCGGAAGCATGACAGTGCAGTGTCAGCCAGTGTCCTACCAAATCCTCTGAGCCATCTGTGAATTGACCACAAAGGAGCCGGGTGTTTTCGAACCCTGCAGAGTTTCACCCCAGGCCCTTCCAGCCAATCGGCGCACAGCTGCCGACGTACCCATAGGACCCATGAGAGGACAAAATAAAGGAACCAGTGTGGGAGGCTCCCCCCTACCCAGCTGCCTGGCGAGACCCTTCAGACAGCGACATCACTGGCCACTGACGTGGTGGGAACACAGATCGGCAAACTGAGCAAAGGCCAGGGGAACAGCCTGCACTCCTGCTTTGTGGGGCGCACTCCTGCTTTGTGGGGTGTAGGCATGCAGGGATATGCCGGGGCGTCCCGTGTCCAGGATTCAGTGGGGTGCCTGCATGATCCCTTCCCCCCACTATCTCCATCCCTCCCTTCAGGCCCATGCTACCCCAGCCCTCTGAGTATCTTACAGAACAACCTAAGGCAGGCCGCCAGCCCAGCCCAGACATTTGCTCAGACAAAGACGCCACCCAGCCCCTCGCCTTCTCCCGCCAGCGGCTGTGAGTGTGTCCTGTCCCTGGCCCGTGGACTAAAGTCCGTGGAAACCCCCTAGTTAAAATACGGGGAGAGCCGCGGTGAGAGGCTCCATGTGTGTGGGCGCACCCCCCTCTTGTGGAGACGGTGGGGAATGGCATTCAGATTGGAGCGGGCCTCAGTGCCGCACTGAAAGGATTTCTTGTAAACCTGCTTCCCGGCTGGCAGCTTACAGTGAAATTCCAGGATGATTTCCAGTGGTCAGCGAGGAAGGAAACACAGCCACAGCCTTGCCTCAAGCTTCCCCTCCCACCCTTAAAATAGAAAGTTCACTCTCTGCAGCCAGGTTTCCAAACGAGGCTTCCACACGCCCACTGACAGACACCCAGGGCCTGGTTTTCCAACCGAGTCGTCAGGAGCTGTCGGCGCCGCACCTTTGACAGCCAGGCCCACCTCAGGCTGAGCGCTCTGAAACCAGGCACCTCAAATCAGCAGAGGCCTCTGACGCCACTGGCCACAATGCTGCGCTCTCGTATACCAGTGTTAGGTGACCTCGCAGGAGTCAGCAGAGACAGGCCCGTTCCCCGATAACAACACAGCCACGGGCTCAGAAAACAACCTACTCACCCACGCTCCTGTGCTGGATCACGATCTTTGTCCTTTCTGCAGTCAGAAGTTGGTCTAGATTGGAAGCCATTCTGTTCATGTTCTCTACAACAGTCATAGGCCCTCGGATAATCTAAGAAACACACAGGCACTTGTGGGATCTTCTTATATCAAATGGCGCAGTTTAGAACCACTGTTGCCAGCTCTCGTGTCTCATGATATTTGGTGTTTTTAAAGCCTCAGCTCCTGGAGTCAAGTGATGACATGAGAAATCTCTGTTTTCTTTTTTTCTTTTAGTTTTTAAAATACGTCTCTTGCCCCACTAGCAAAAAAACTTGAAAATGTGAAACCTACTAGCTCAAAAAACCAACAGGCAAACCAACGGGACCCAACTTTATTATTAAATCTCATGCTTTTGGGGGCCTGACTCCTGATTTTTGAACACTTGGGGTTGGCTATGCTGTAGAATACTTCCCCTCCATCCCCTGACACCTACTCATAAGGTGCTGAGCAACTACTCAAAGAGCTACAAATTCACGGCCTGATCCTCAGAGGTGCTGAGCACCCGATCACCTTGTGTCACAAGTGTGAAAGTACTGCACAACACGGGCACTCAGAACTTCATGGCAACAGCACTCCCACCCACAGAGGTCCTACCACTTGAGCTAAGGGAGACTCTCTGCGGGTGATATTGGGATTACGATGCAGCTGAGCAGCTCTCCAGAAGGAGGCAGTGGTGCGCCTAACCCTCCATCACTGCAGGTAACCTGGCCACAGAACTTGACTTTTGAGCTCAAGCTGAAAGACTCAGGCTGGCGTCTCTGGGGGTCCCTGGTACAATCCCTAGTGGACTGGCCAAGTCGGTAGCTGTTACACATACACACAGGAGAGGCCAGGTCAATACAAAACACAGACAGGGCCTGCATGAGAAGAGATCAAACCAATCCCAGTATCCTATGGCGAATGCGCTGATGGGGTGACATGATGAAAGTTTCTCACACAAGGCTCTACAGTGTTTGGAACAGTTTGGGGTCTGGGAACAGACACTTTCTTGGCATCCCATCTGCAAACATTACAACAATACACTTTTCAAAAGCTAGAGCATGATCCCTGCCAGGCACAGCATGAGGTGTGGGTTCAAGTGCCAGCTATCTGCCATGGAGCGTGTAACCCCGTAGGAACAGGCCTGTGAAAGGCAAGTGTCATGTCTTTAGGGAAGCAAACTTGAACAGTACACAAGTGGGGAGGGGGAGGTGTTCCCAAGGGAGCTCACAAGGATGAGGACAGTGTGGCTTCACCTGCTCTCAGGAGAATTAGCAAGGGACAGCAGCAAAGGAGAGAGTGAGCAACTACTGGGGCAAGCAAAGAGACCTGCTGGAGGCAGATGTTTGACGTGCAGCCTGATGCACTGCTTGACAGCTTCTAACTAGGAGTCTATGGGTTGCCTCTTGAGACACAGCAATGCCTGATGCTGGTGCTACTCTGTGGCAGGATGAGACAGTTCAGAAATTACATAACTCTCTCGCTGTCCCCCAAAACATTCACGCAGCTCCAGAGCCAAACCAGATCATTGCAAAGGTTCAGAATGCCAGGTTAATTCTCCCCTCCCCTAATCATCTGGTTGTGCAATCCCAGGCTCCAGACAGGAGTTGGATTGCAAGTGTCATGACATTGCCAGGCAGGCTGTGTACACATGACCCAAAGCACCTACAATCTCTAGAGAGAGCCTCATCTTCCCGTTCCAGCCAGCCCCAAACTCTGACCTTGGGAGGTTTGCCCCGCAGTAGGCCTACCCTCGTTATTAGTCATCAGATCATTGTGATCCAGTGACTCAAGGAACTGCAGACACCAGAAGCATGGTCAGATGTGGCACAAACCCAGACTGCAGTATCTACAGACCACGGTGAGGTGAAGCAGGTAGGTTCGAACATGCATCACAAGCCTATTTCACCTGGCTGATTTCTGACCACTTGTCGGTATTTTGTTCCTCCAGGATCAGTCCCATCACTTCCATGTAATACTGGCTCAGCTGCTCCACCATCTCCAGCCGTTCCTGCTCCTGGACTTCTATGTCTGAAACTTGCTTTAGAAACTGGACCACGCCAAGAAGGTCAGCTGGCTCCACCGACATCTCCTCCTCCCGCAGGACAATCGTCAGAGCATGGAGAGTGTTGACAGCTGCTGAGATGTTCACGTCTCTAACATCGCCCAAGAAAACATTCTCAGGAATCTGCCAAGGAAAAGCCTTTTATCCCAGAGCAGATTCCACCTCTGCCCAAAGACATCAAACCAAGTGGGGTTTATTAAGGGCTCTGTGAGATGTGCTGTGCCTACCCCCCAACACACTAGCAAGCTGCCCTGCCAGCCACTCATAAGCCATTAACCTGCAAGTTGGTGACTAGTGCAAAATGCACCATGTACCAGGGAAGGGAGATCTGCCCCTGCTCAGCCACCCGGGAGCAGATGGGCGCTTGCAGAACTCAGCATGCAAACCGGGCCTGGAATCGCTACGGTACACAGGGCTCCATGCTCACGGTAATGAGCTCCCCAGCTCAGCCCCTGCTGCCGGGAAATGGGCTCTGCTTGGCAAAGTGATACAAACGTAAATATTTTAAAAGCCAGAAAAAGAAATGGCGGGTCTATTTGGGAGCTTCCTTCCAGCCCTGGAGTGCAGCACTAGTCAGGCCAGGGCCACACAGCTTCGGGCTGGGAGAAAAGGAAACACGGACAAGAATGAACAATGGGCACAGCAAGTCAGCTCCGGCCTGCTCTCAGCACCGGGAACTCCCAGAAACAAAAGGTCACTGGGGGCTGGGCTCTAGCACACTCACCACTGTAGCCTTGGCGAGGGTGTTAACCCGACTGATGAATGGCGGCCTGGATCCTGACTGGGTTTTCTTCAAGAGTAAATATACATCTGAGAACGCCACAAAAACACAAGTGTTGCCGGAATCCCCAATGCAAGGCCATTTTCAAGTGCCGGGACAGGAGCCCCTTGGGATTAACTGGGGTGTGAGGAGGACAATCAGGCCAAGCTGCAAGGACGGGGGGAGATAATCTAGGTCTTTTACTTTTAGTGCAAAGACACCCATTGGGGAGACACCATGATCTGAAATTTCAGCTGCTCAGCCAAACTTGTGACCTCCCCCCCTCACCCTGCTCAACAGGACCAGAGATGTTTAGAGCTGAGCTTATCCGACCACGCTGCCACTGTCAGGGGGAGAACAGCCAGGAGTCCTGCAATGTGCTGTGCGGGGAAGAGACAACGGAATAAACGGAAGACACAAAATTAAAATCTGTAAAAGGAGCAAGTGGGAACCTGCCTGCTTTGCATTCAGCCAGGACGTACCTGACCCAAGGATGTGGCGACAGCACATTTGACATTTATTTAATTTAGAAAGTTGAAAATGTTAGAGACTCTTGCAGATGAGACTGTAAACTTTTCAGGGCAGGGACTGTGCCTTTCTGGGTGTCTGTATAGGGCCCAATCCTGGCTGGGACCTCTGAGCGGAACCACACCGGAAATAATAAACAAACACCCCTGGGTGTACCCTTCTTGTAGTGGCAGACGAAAGGCAAGGGATGCAGACAAGAAGTGTGACTGACTCCACCGCTGCCAACTTCAAGAACTCTGCATTCCTCAACAGGCCCTGGGTAAACACACAGAGAGAAGGCCCAGGTTGCTGTGAGACACTCAATGTCCCCCAAACGGACAGTGCATTTTCACAAACGATCCACAAACGTTGTTTAAGGCTGAAAACCACCAGCTGCTCCTTAACCAGCCTCTTCTACCATGCTCAGTCTGGAGCATGCACAGCTTGTGCTGCTCCATAACGTAGCTTCTCAGATAGCCTGCACAGTTTAAACGCCCACCCCAGATATACCCAAAGACGACAGAAATGCCAGGGCTTGAGTTCTTGTCAAGCCAGTTTGGGTAAACTGCGGTGCCACACAGCGCCTTTCATTCGGGAGGATCCCGAAGCATTATGAAGAGGATATACAGGGGCCAGCAACACTAATCAACTGATATCAAGAGAGCGAGCATAGACTAACTTCTCCAGTTGAAACTAGAGGGGAAATATGAATCAGGAAGAGTATAATTAGCCCAGTGGGAATCTGCCCAGGGCACAGGCATTCGTAGCGAAAAATATCATGGAATCTTTAATGATCACAAATGAAAAGGGCCTTGTGTTAGATCTCATGTGGATGGCGACCGCCCCCTTCACCCATCGCTCAAATCAACCCTCCTTTCCCCGCAAAAGACACACCTTCCTCCCAACATTCCCCAGCTATTTGTCCTAACGGTGCAAATCTTTCTTCCTAGGGGTGACACTTATGCCTACATGCAGGCAGTTGTCTTTGGTACACCTATATGTGCAGGAAGGCTCTGCCTTTTGCTGATCTCCAGATCTAAACCAGTTTACTGGGGAACTGAAGCTGTGGATGAGTCTTACCGGGGCAAAGGAATTGTGCTGTCACTTCTTGTACAGTGGGCTCAATCTCCAGATGGGAACTGTTCCACCCAAAGATAAGCTCTTGTTCTATCGGGCAGCAGGACCGGACTCTCTCTATCTGCTCTTCGCTAAGGACTCTCCGCCACACGGTCACGTCAGTGATGTTCCCACTGAAGGACTCTTTCTCCTTGAAGGTGCCCCCTAGTGAATCCTGGTCTTGCCCAATAATAAAAGTTCCATGATCATAAATAGCCTGGCTGGCAGATGGCCCTGCGGCATACAATCCAGAGGCAGAGGCTTTCTTCTTTCCGTCGGCATAGATGGCCCACGTCCCGTTCCGCTGCTGCCAAGTGACACAAAAGTGATGCCACTGCCCGTCGCTGCGGAACACCGGCAGGTACGGGGAATGGTGTCCATGGACGATGATGGCAAATCGCACAAAACCTTCCTCATCGATGAAGCCGCGCAGCTGGAACTCGTTAATGAAAACAGGGACGGCATAGGAGAAGATGGTGGAAATCTCCTGGGTCTTGTTGTCCCACTGGATGTGGGCACAGGCGGTCACAGCAGGCATCGCGGGGAAGTCGACCAGCACCTTCACATACTTAGTGTCTGTTTTGTTTCTGAACACCAGGATTGGTGCTGTGTGAACTCCTGGAAGGAGAACATTCAAAACTTTAGCCAAGACAGGGCAAGAACATGGACCAAATCCCGCTCCCTTTCTCTGGGATACAGCCATTTATTTGATTTCATTTCCACGAACGCTAAAGGCCCTCGACCCCAACACACAACACAGTAAATACACGCTTGCGGGTTCTCAGCTGCTTCTAGAGGGGATGGTGCTGGCTACAGCGATGTCTGGAGAGGAAAGGGGAGTTTGACACTAGAGCATTTCTGCAATTGCCACTCCTGGAAAGTGAAACTTCCAGCAACCAGGATGGTAAATAATGAATTCAGGATTAACTGCTCATCACCAATGCCCCATCTTCTGGAGGCAGTCTAGAGAAGACCTACCAGATCACCTGACCTAGGCTTGCCAGAGTTATGTCATATGACTACCCAGTGTAGGATTGCTACAACCTACGCCCCCAGTCATACTGCTTACATGATACTTCTGCAGATATGTTCCAGGCAATACATCCAGAAAAACCATCCTTGCCTGGAGGCGGAGCATGGAGAAATAGCGCATGACACCCTAGTGCATGAGATCCCTCCTTAAAACTCCTCTCCCAGGATACCTACAAACAACTGGATACTGGTGAGGCATCTGATGTGCCACTGCCTGGCCTGCTGACCAATACTCTCTCCTGGTTTCCTTGTCCCTCTGTTGTGTCTTGTCTCATACTTAGATTGTAAGCTCCCTGGGGCAGGTTCTGTCTTTTTGTCCTGGGTCCGTACAACGCCTCGTGCAATGTGGTCACAATAATAATAATAATTTTTCCAGATTAATAACTTTCCCTCTCAATATCCAGACACATCTTTTTTGTAAAAGAAGGATCCAACCTCTGGGCCTTAGATAGGGGGTATCTTTGTCCCTGGCTAGACCAGACTTGTTGTCCTAATGCCTATCTTATACTCACGTCTCTGTTTCCGTTTTCGCAGGAACGCCTCCTTCTCCTCTAACCAGACAGAGCTTTGCACTTTGTGGGAGCGCAGCAGTTTGCTGACGGAAGCCAGCTCACTGTCCCTGGTCTCCAGGAACAGCTGAGCAAAGCGTTGTTCACAGTATCCATTCGCATGCCACCAGTCCAAAGGGACATTCACGTATTCATAAACATCTTCTGAGGTCTCAATGGTGGCAGGATCAGCACCAAAATCTGAAAGGCAGATGTGCAAGCTGGATCATGTGCTTCACCATGCACACTACGACACATGCTGGTTTGCAGAAAGCACCAGAGCTGTTTCTTCATTCGCTGCCCATTCACCCCTTGACACACGATGCCTTCATATCAACAGCCTCATTCATACTAACTACATGCTAACTACACGTTCCATCTGGGGTCAGCCACACACAGCAGCCCCAGCCAGACTGGCCATGCACTTACAAACTTGGGTTTTGTGCAGCCATCACAGAGTCAAAAGCAGAATCTCACACCTGTATGCAGCAAAAGGGACAGACTTTAGCAGGTCACCTTAGGCCTAAAATGAGGAAGATCTGAGAGCTGTGCTTTAGCATGTGTGCGTGGAAGTGTTGGCCTTCCCCACTCCCAGCCCTCAGAACACATTTGTGCATATGAAATATCCAGAACAGTGGCAATGTCAGGACAAAGCAAAACGCATTGCCATATACATGAGGGATACACTTTAAGACATCTTATTCAACTAATTCAGGGACTTAAGGACAGTGCTTCGGTCCCGGTTTTCAGCTCCCCTCACTTTCCATATCTGCAAGTGGAAATCTGCACTCACAAAATTGCTCCCACATTGTTTGCACCCACAAAGGCATCACAGACACAAATATCAACAGTCGGGACAGCACTTACCTGATTTTACCTGCTCATTGGGTGGTTAGCTGTACAAATTCTAATATTTACACCCACAATCAAATTTGGGTCCAACAAACGTTAGTTGCAATTTACAACCATATAACAAGGTGGTGCAGGGGAGTTAAACATTAGCTCTTACAGTCCCAAACATAATTTAATCTATTAGTGATTCTCTATGCTGAACATTGCTTATACAAAAAGATTCAAGTGCTAATCAGGACACTAACCTTTTGAAGTGTGATTACCAGCAAGGGCTGCAATGTCTAAGAATTTTCTGGACAGGCTACCAATCTGCAAGAAATAACACCACACTGTCGGAGCAACGTTTTAGGCAACAAAACAAAGAGGGTAGTTTACTCTTTAGTTCCCTGTTTAAGCCTATGGAGTCTGGTGTCTGCTCACACAGCACTATTCTAGCACATTTTCCTTCTTTTTTATATCTATATCTATATAGATATAGATATAGATATATTTATAAGACCCTCCGAAAATAAATGTTTCATAGCAAAAGACTTTCTTTCACACAGGTACCTGGGACACTCAGTAAACTAGAAATACAACAATATTCATTGCTGAGGCTCTAAAAGCAGAGTGATAGTATTAAAGTCCCTGAATCTGCCAGGTGAAATACTTCACCTCTTGCTGAAGCAATAGAAGATGGAATCTACCAGAGCGTGGCCAAAAGCAACCATCTCCTTTGGATTGTGCCATCAATGACAAGCCAATGACTAAATACATAGGATTATAAGAAGAGATTTAGAAGGTTTCATTCATTTTATTTTAGGAGACAGCTATAGCAGAATGACCTTGCCTATGACTCAGGCCCTGTGCTCCAAAATCATGGCTGTTAGTGAAATGTCTGGACAATTACTAGCCATTTTAAAAATTCAAATTATCCAGTTACTTGAAGCAATGAAGTCCTTGTAAAACTTACCAGAAAGCTGAGGAACCAATACTCGGGTCTCGAGTGCCACCTAGCCATGTTGTCGGGCTGGAAATCTTTCAGTCTCTGCTAGAATGAACAAAGCATTACTAGCGAAAGATGTACTGCAGCCGCATGGTTTCCCAGTAATGTTGGTGTATTCAGCAACTCTTGCATTACGGAAATGGGGGGAGACTCAATCCATCTTAGGTAGCTTGCTAACCAAAATAACATTCCTAGGCACACTTTGTGTCTGTTGCAAATGAGATACCAAAATCCAACAACTTTACAGAAGCTCCAGAAGGGTAGCCGTGTTAGTCTGCTTTTAGCAAAACAGCGAGAGTCCTGTGACACCTGAAAGACTAACACATTTATTTGGGCATAAGCTTCCGTGGGTAGAAACCCACCTTGTTGGATGCAGAAGCTGTATCATTTACAGAAGCTGTATCATTAGCTCATAAGCAGGAAAGTTAGTGAAGCCTCCTTACTTGCTTTTAACTAAATAAAGTCAGATGCATAAATTACGTTTATGAGCATTTGTCAAACTAGATCTTCGACAACATTTCCCTTTTGGTGTGCTGACCAGACAATGGGATCTTTTAAAGGTTCTGATAAGACGTAGCAGAGACTAACCATCACAAACTGATACAACCCTTACATTTTACAGGTGGGTACACTGAGCAGCAGAGAGGTTAAGTGACTTGCTCACAGTCACACAACAAATCAGCATTATAGCTAAGAGGGGAGAAGCCAGAAATCCTTCCAAATCCCCTGCTTTTAACCGCTAACCCTGTCTGTGGTAGTCCTGCATACACAAAATCTATTTCTCAAAAGCCAATCATTGGCACCTAGAATCCTATGAAAATGACATCATACAGTTAGCTTTACAGGAAAGCTAGAGGGGGGGAACTGACACTGGCCAAAAAGGAACTGGTGATGAATCTGATAGTGAGAATTTAAAATAGAAGCACTTTGGAGACATATGACAAAGACTCTGGCTTTAGCAGAGCAGCCTGCAGGTCTGGTGGAAACAGACATTGTCAGCTGTTCAGGGGTGGAACACCCTCCTACCTCCTCACCCCAAAAAAGAAGAAACCATCACAGTGACTGGGATGCTAAATGCTAGGAAAACAAACAAAACAGTGCATTCAACATGACAAAAGTGGGAGGAGGCAAAGAACAGAAGTCATGGGACTGCATAGAAAAGAGAACTAGATAAGATGACCATGCAGCAATGGGATGACTGACTATAATAAGCACTGTGTCCACACGGCTTGCAAATATCACCACCATCTCAGGTGGCAAAGCAAATGAATACGGTGGAAAGCTATGGCACATCAAGTGCGCTTTAGGACAACGACGCTTTCCTTTAGTTTCACGTTAATTTGCATCAGAGACAAAGACAGATCTGAACATTTAAAAATCTGACTGAAAAACGAGCTTCTTGTCCATTGAAAGGGAAAGCACAATAATAATATTTTACCTTCCCTAGCATCTTTCACCTCAGCTTCACCAGGCCCTTTATCAGCAGTGAATAAAACCTCCCAGCACACCCCTTAAGTTGGCATTGCTTTCCCATGTGTGAAGAAGGAGGTAATGTGGCTCAGAGAAGTTTCCCAGGGTCTGACGGTGAGTCAGAACCCAGGGCGGATCAAGCCCCCCTTTACTTCTAAGACCAATTTTCAATCTATGAACCACACGACACCTGTGTTCCTTTGGGACGGAGCATATGACAAAGCCCGGGACCAAGCATGTGAGAGCTGGGGTCAAAGCATTCTTGGTCGAGGGGATCCGGTGGTGGAACAATCTTCCAGAGGAGATCAGGCCAATCTTTAGGAAACACTGCGAAGACTTCCTCCTTGAGAAAGCCTTTCACGATACGAAACAAACACTCCTTCTATTCCCAAACCCCACTGACTCCACCAAACAAACCACTCCCTACCCTCATCAGGGTTTTGACACCACTGGGAGAAGTGCCAAAGACTCCGTGAAGTCTGCTCGTGACCTCTCTGTTTCTATTGCACTGATGTAGAAGACAACGAGATGCTACAGCGATGCGTGGCCTGGATAACAAAATCCCTAGCTAGACAGTCAGTGCAGAGCCAGGAATGAAACCCAGACTTTCTGTTGCCTAGCTCTGTGCTTTAGCCTCCAGACCAAACTCCTGTTTGTGGCTGTTAAAGGAAGATGAGTTCAGGCACCAAAACCAAACCCGCATGACACTTGTTACTCTCCACCATCAACCCTTTGAGGGCCTAGAGGTTTAAAGAATCTTTTCTTTTCTCAACACTGCAACTAAGCCCCAATTATTCTATCCCTTCATGCAATATTACCCTATTGGCATTGACACCAAAGTCACACACTCCCTCGCTTCTTCCGCTGGGATTTCTTCCTTTCACTGTAAATGATGTAAAATCCATTCCTGGTGGTGGGTGATTCTGGCTCTGAGAGCGGCTTGGGGGAGCAGAAAGGTTCTGGGGTGCAAGGTGGGGGGAAGGGAATTGCTCTCACTGGAAGGGTGATGTTGTATAAACACAATATCTGAGACCTGCCGGACGAATCTGTTAATTCTCACCTCACAGGGATGACCCAGGGAGAACTTTAATAACCTCCGCTCCCCACAGAGAGCCGGCCAGGCAAGTAAAGCAAGACAAAGCAGCGAGCACTGGACTGACAGCGCCCCGCACTCCTGGCAGGTCTCAGACAGGACTGGCGCCAACACACACCTGAAAATGAAGGCGACGGACTAAAAGACTCAAACATCGTGTCCTTAAATAAAACGAATCTAGTTTCGGGAGAAGCTGGTTTATGATGAATAAATACGAGCCTCTTGACCCTGGACTGAGCGTCGGATACACACACAAAGGAGCAGCAAAGCGGCCAGAGAACTGGATTTCACACCCCAGCCCCGCACCGGCGGCGGAGCCTCTTCGGCCGGGGCCAGCCAAGGTCCTGGCCGGACCAAGCCCACCGTGGCTGGGCTGTGTGTAACAAACACCCGCTTCCCGCCCCGCCGGTTCCGCTCCAGGCTGGGGTTTGGGGAGAAGTCCGGCCGGCCTCCCTGGGCCCGTGAGCGCCGCCGTGTAAACGCCTGGTCCCAGCAACACCGCCCGGGCTGGCCCAGCCCCAGGCACCCCGCGCCCCGCCGGCTCCCGCAGACCCAGCGCCGGGCACAGACCGCGCGTCCCGGCGCATCCACTTACCCCGTCTCAGCGCCGAGCCCGGACCGGACCGGCCCGGCCCAGCCGGCAGCACCCCGCGCCCGGGCACCGCTGCCCGGTCCCGCCAGCCCGGAGCCCCGGGGCAGCGCCTCGCTCGCTGCCACCCGCCGACCCTCCCCGGCAGCTGGGCGCACGGGAGAGACCCTCGGGCCGTCTAGGCGGCGAGTACCGGCGAGGGGCCCCAGCCCGGCTCCCGGTTCGGTTCGGTTCGGCTCGGCTCGGCTCGCCAGGCGGCTGCGCTCCCTGCCCCGAGCCCGTCCCAGCCCCAGCCCCAGCCCGAGCCCGGCCCGCGGCAGGTGCGCTCAGAGCCGGCTGCTCCGGCCCGGCCATTCACATGCAAATCGCAGCCGCCTGCGTAAACGCCACCGCCCCCTCGGAGGAGCCGCCCGGGGCGGTCAGTCAGAGCCCAGCCGGCTCCTGCCCCCGGCCCAGCCCCACCGGCGGGAAAGGGGCAGCTCCACCCGCTGCCCCCAGGAGCCCAGCCACACCAGACCCTGCCCTGCCCTGCCCGCCAGTCCACCGGGCCCGGGGCTCCCTGCCGCGTCGCTGGGCCCCGTGCCCGTGGGAGGTGGGTGCTGACCCAGCGCCCTCCCTGCCATGGTGTAGGAAGGCGGCGAGCCCCTCGCTCACAGCCGAGCTCCAGAAGCCCTGCCTGAGGTAAACGCTAGTGAGCGCCTAGCCCGGGTGGCATGGACCGCGCCGGCTGCCTGGGCCTGGAGCAGTAGCGGGGTAGGTGGAGGGAGGCTGTCTTGGGCCTACTAAAGGCTTCGAGGCCTTCCCTGTTTTCACCCCGCACCCAGGCCCGGGGAGCAGACTAAGAGCAGACTTCACAGGCAGGGCAGTGCCTCCCCATGGGTTTAGTTTACATAAGAGCGAAGACCTGGCAAAACACTGGCCATTAGCGTTCATAAAAGCTTGGGCAGTGTGGACAGGTGGTGGTGAACCCTTGTGGGCAGCAACGGGGAGGGCCCTGATTTAGCCAAGGCAGGGAGAAGAGCCCCTTTGACAAGTTCTAGCAAAACCAGTTACATTATTTTAAAACAGGAAGCAGAAACAGGTGTATTATTGAGATACAGGGAGTGGTACTCGGGTACATCAAAGTAGTCAGGTATCTTTACTGAATACCCTACCAGCAGTTTATGGCACCCAAGACACTCATCACAGCGGTGAGATCATTGAAAACATTACCGGTTTGTTCAAATTCAGGCTAGTTTCTTTTATTAGAGCTGGATTTTGACAGTGCCCTCCCACTGCATAAACATTATTTCACTTCAGTGATAACCAACTTTCCACGCCTGTGTAATAATAATAATTAAAAAAAAAGTAAAACTGGCTCTAGCCATTTATATGCCTGGCTCCTTACAGATTAGAACAAGGTTTATGAAGGTTCCCAGACCGGACAAGGTGTGAATTTGTGATTTCCAAAGCCATGTTCCCCAGCAGTCCGTGAAACAGAACCTGGAGGGAGGCAGGATTTTAAGGCTAGAGTACTTAGGCCACCTCCCTCACCCCCTAACACCCTTGGCTTCTCAAGGGAGAGGTCCTCTTTTGATTAATGCTCGATTCAGCTTTGCTACAGCAACACGCACATAGTTTCCCACTCCTCCCCCGTAAGTGAATGCTTGAGTCAGGCCTTGGATTCATGGGCAACTGCCTTTTGTTCCTCAGGGCCTCTATCCCGGAATGAAGGCAATTATCACACCCCAGTGTCTCTGCTACTTGTAATAAATCTCTAGCAGAAGAATGGATCTGGGAGGCAGCTGCCTCAGTCTGCTTAGTCACCACTGCCGGTTGGTAAGCTGACTGATGAGGAGATTCGCTCTGAACAGCACTGCACAAAGCGTTGAAAGTTTTGGCGAGCGGCACAGCAGTTTTGGAGAAGGTCCCTGTAGCTTGCTTCAGCTTTGCTATGTCTGGGTCGTGGTCCACTAGGAGGAGCGGGGGAGGTGGTCAGAACTGAAAAAAGAGTTTAGATTATACCTTTCATCAAATATTTAATGGGGTGCTTTCCTGCTTACAGGGAGACAGACCGTCTAAAGCACTTAACTAGTTGGAGATTTTTGCAAATATTGAATAATTCTGACACACCTACACAGGAGGTAAGTGTTCCCTATATACCCAGCTGTAAAAGAAGGTTACACAATTTTTTCCTACAGGCACTGATAGTCATTGGTACAGCCAGAATTGAAATGCAGGTGTCCTGACTGGGTGCTTGCCTGAGCTGTGCTGCTCTCGACCCCACTCATGAGATAGGTATAATGTCTGCTGCCTACTTTACAGAGGGGAAGAGAAATGAGAACAAAAAGCAGTCCTCATTAAGTGACTAGTACCCCCCCCCCCCTCATCTCACCTACAGGAGTTTACGGTTGTGTAGTTTCATTGACTTACCGCACCCTGGTCTACACTTACCTGGAGATTCAGCGGCAGTCGACGGGAGTTACGCAAACTACGCACAGTAGCTTGTGTAACTCCCGTCGACTGCTGTATTTCCCTTCTGCATGCCGTCTTCACTGCACTGCACCAACGGGAACCGCGTTCCCATCAACGCAGCGCTACATCACTTGAGGGGGTGGATTAATAGCGTCGACTTCTGGATGGACTGAGCGGGTCTTCACTGACCGCTCAGTCAGTCCAGATAAGTCGATCTGCCGTCAGTGTAGACATAGGGGGTGGTTTTACTCACTCGACTTCCTGATCGATTGAGCGGGTCTACACTGACCGCTCAATCGATCCAGAAAGATCGAGCTGGTGGCAGCGACTTTGCCGCCCTCAGAGTAGACATACCCATCCAGATTTAAAGAACAAAAAAAGTGAGACAGAATAAGGCCCAATGTTTCCTGAACACACTTGGCTCTCTGAAAACAGTTTAGCTGTGGAATCGGTTAACACTTTTTGGCTGAAAGTCTTCCATAGTTTTTTGCCAAGATCTTTCACTCTACATACTTTAAACAGTAGCTGGTCCTAGTGAGGGCAAATGTCTTCACTGACGGCGGCAAATTCACCGCCATCCGATCGACTTATCTGGATCGACTGAGCGGTCAGTGAAGACCCACTCAGTCGATCCAGAAATCGATGTATTAAGACCACCTTTTCAAGTGGCGCAGTGCAGTGAAGATGGAGCACAGAACAGAAGCACAGAAGTCAATGGAAGTTACGCAAGTTTTTTGTGTAGTTTGCGTAACTCCGGTCGACTGCCGCCAAATCTCTGAGGTAAGTGTAGACAAGCCCAAAGATCCAATTACATACATTCACAAGCTGCATTTGCCTGAAGCATATTCTTTATATTCCTTGTGGAAATCTGCAGTGTTTAGTTGCACCTGCATGCAAGACCACCCAGCAATTTGAAAACCCTCATCTCCAAATAGACCAGACAAGGGTAAGATGCTGCTTCATAGCTACTCATTACCTTTCAGACACTGCAAAGCAATTGTACAGGCCAGTTCCCATGCCACCTGCAGAGCATTCAAGTCACAGCTTAAAGATTTATAGTAGGAAACGTTAAGCTCTTGGAAACTCAGACTTGGATGTTTTTCTGACTTCTGGTTTTTGAGGGATTCAAATTCCTTCTATAAAAAAAAAAAAGACTTATTAGAACCTATTCTCACCTCTTCCCTGCTATTTAAAGATCTTCCCTAGGCTCTGGGCAGTTGTTATTTATATTACAAGAGGCATCCATGGCTGGGGAGGAACAATCACTTGGACTGCAAGTTAGTATGCTGAAGAGAGGGTTGGGCAGTAACTGAGGTTCTTCGAGATGTGTCCCCCCCCCGTGGGGGCTCCACTTTAGGTGCCTGCGCGTCCTCGCGTTGTTGCTCAGAGATTTTTGCTAGCAGTGTTTGCCAGAGTCGTGCATGCACCATAGCAGTCTTGCAGTGCTGTTGGTGCCCTTTCCGTGCACACAATCCAGCCTCCCTCCCCCCCGTTCCTTCTCTACCATGAAGCCTAAAGATTTGACTACAAGGTGGGGGGAAGGAGGGTGCGTAGTGGAACACCCACAGGGGGACATCTCAAAGAACCTCAGTTACTGCACAAGGTGAGTAACCCTCTCCTCTTCTTCGCGTAGTGTCCCTGTGGGTGCTCCACTTTTGTGCAGCTGAACCCCAAGGTCAGAGTAAGTATGTGTGGCACAGCAACTTTCTGAGAGGAGAGTTCATCAGTATTCCAAGAGTGTTTAGCAAATATTTGGAAGTGGAAGGCTTTTTCTGGTAGTGCAGTGAGCTGTTTGTCAAGCAGTACAATGCCCAGCTCCCACGGAGGTTCCCACAATCCCAGGGAGCAACTAGAGAGCATTGGAGGCTCTGAACTATCACCCACAGAAGATGACCTCATCAACTGACCCCACACAGATTGGGGCGGTGGGGAACGGCAGCATTAGGATCAGTGGAAGCAATGTTTTGATTGACCAGCTGGACAATCACCCCCACCTCCCCCCAAGCAAAGGTTCAGCCTAACCTCAGCTTGTTCAAGATTGGCTTCCGGCCCCACAGCAACCATTAGCTGGCCAAACCAGCTAGCAACAGTGGTCACTGACTGCTCAATTTGCTCCTTGGATTCCAGGATCATGGATGTAATTTCACATTCACAGCCTTGCAGAAGGGAGGCAAGACGGCAGTCAGCACATACGCAGGTCGACTTTCTTTTGATTTCATTACAAGCATCTTGACAATGCACACAGCATTGCAAGGCTTTTACAGACAGACAGTTATGAGATTATCAGAGGCCCAGCTGATCGTGTCTTTCATAGCCAGAGCCATTCTTGCAAGCTTGTGTTGCCAGATAAATAATGGAACTGTGTCCCCTTCTGTATCTACTTTTCTTTATCTCCCTCCCCCAGCCCATTTCAACACTCGTTAGATTATTATTTCTTAGCAGCACGCAGCACACCACTATGTCTCACCACTGCAGACAACTAGAGCAAGGATTAGGGCTATAATATGCTTCAAACTAAGTAATATGCCAGAAATGGACTGATTGGCAGATCAGCAGCTCCGAGTCAGGACCAGCCTTACAGCCTGGTTCTGTGTGCTCTGCAGAGGTCCTGGAGTCTGTGGAACTGGTTCTAGTCAGATCAGGCAGTGCTATGGAGGTGGTGTCTTGTGCTTTAGGTCATCTCCTGGCAAGGAGGAGGTGGGTCCTAGGAATTAAAGAAACCCTCTGGTCAAATAAAGAGCAGCATCAAGGGCTCCCAGAAGGGAGGTAGAGCTAAGGACAGCTGGCAACTTCAGCTAGTCACCTCTTTAACCTTCCCCTGCACAGTCCTCAGGCTGAGAATTCAGAGTACAGAAGTTCATGGAGGTTTTGAAGCTCTGGACATCCTGCCTAAGACAGCACTGGCTCCCTGCACAATAGTGCAGGCTCTATCACAGGATCCAGCCTACCTCCAAGGGGTGGCAAGAGCTAGTGAGGTGAACAGGCTCCAGCAGAGATGTACAGCATGCAGGGTCCACCTGTGCATTGGAACCAAGCTCCCCTGACTACCAAAAGGGTAGAACAAAGTCACGAAGGGAGAAGTGTGGGCAGCATTAAGACAGCATTTCTGCAGCCACCTTGCTGCTATTCAAGGTCTCCTTTGAAGCACGTGGTTCAGTGTTAAATATAATGCAAGATGACTTCTCATGCAGTGGCCCCTGCAGAATTTAGTGCCCAGGCCCTGCCCCTTCACTGGCTCCTCAGCAACAGCCTCCTTCCCCTCCTTACAAGGTTAGAAGACACATGGCCATTCCATCACCATGGCCAAGCATTTCCCAGGAGCCCTAAGGGGACAATGACTTACTGTTCAGCAAGAAGGCAACATTCCCACCAAGCTTCTTCACTTCAGCCTCCAGGTGGCCCTTCAGAGTGCCAGATCCAGGAGCACAGGCTTTTGGAGGCCTGATACGACTGCTAGCTGGTCCATTGCAGCTTGATGCTGTGAGGCTGGATATTTCTGTCACCTGACAGTGGGAAGGGCAGAGAGGAAAGAAGGGGGATTCTATGTTAAGAGGGAGAGAAAAGCCTGGGTTGGACTCCATGGTCTGGAATGACCAGGTATTGCTTTCAGATCCAGCAGCATCTTTAAGAGGAGGCTGCCAGATTCCTCCTCCTTTCCAGAAGCCTCCACTGCCGAACTGATCAGCTTTTTGCAGGCAGTGGCACAACTGGCGTTTTGAATGGGAGTGTCCAGAGGCACTGGGGTGTTAGGCAAAAGTGAGAAAAAACAGTCCATCAACATGTGTCTGATAATGTTGTTCTTTACTATAGTTTCAGCCAATTTGCCTAGTTCTGAAGTTAGGCTTACCGACCTGTAATTGCCAGGATCGCCTCTGGAGCCTTTTTTAAAAATTGGCATCACATTAGCTACCTTCCAGTCATCTGGGACCTTATGCCTGTAGGCTGGCTACTGGTATCAGAGTGCTGAACCATGGCAGCCCAGCATTAAGACACCCAAAATTACAGGGCAGCCAGTGATAGGACCGCCATTAGTCTGGGTGATCCCAGAGACATTGCAGGGACTAGAGCTGGCCTTTTTCAAGTTTAGTATCCTAACCTCAGAATGACTTTGACTGTGATGGGGAAGAGAGCTGAGAGGGAAAGGAGTAAATATAGCTGTGCTCCTTGCCTAGCCAAGTCCAACTTCTACTGTTACCCCCACTTCAGATTTTAAAGTGGGTGACAGACTCCATGTGTAGCCTGTGGGCAGCATGGGTTAGAGTTGTGGTTACTGGTTAGTGCCATCTTTATTAATGGGAAATAAATCTTTCCCTTCTGTTAGGGAAGGAATCAAGGAACAGTTTGAGAAAGCTCTGTCTCCTGATTAATAAAACTAGGATGCTTTCGTAACTCTATTTTGACAAGTGCAAAAAACAGGACCAGGCTAGTTTAGCATTATGTTTAATACTGTGGATTATTTATTTTAAGCATCATTAGCCATGGAAGTGGTGTGGGATTAACAGGTCCACTTACCTTTCCCCAGTAGCTTTCCTGATGTCTGACGGCTGAGTGGACTCCTGCGCCTGACAGAAAACAAGGAGTTTGAGATTAGCTGTCCAAGCTGCCCGTATCATTGTGGACAACGAGAGTTCTGTGGCACTTTAAAGACTAACAAATTTAATATTTGTAGACATAAGCTTTCGAGAGACTTAGCTCTCTTCTTCAGATGCAGTAATACAGAAAATAGGTAACACAGAGGTATCTTATAGGTATCACTGTGGTTTTCTTAAGGAAAAATAATCCACTCTACAAGGGTTACAAGCTTAGATAGGACACAGACGCCTCCCTCTCTTAGACGTAATGAGATTACATCCAGTGGCTCAAGAGGCCACCTCCTGGGCTATGGGGCTTTAAATCGGCATGAAGAAAGATTCAAGTAAGCTTCTTCCCAGCCCTTCCTGACAGTTTCATTTCCTAGGAGAACCATTAGGAGCGATTCTGCACCACTTGCAGAAAGACGAGCCAAGTCCAGCTTCAGAAGAATTTAAGCCCCATTTCTTGGCAGTGCAAAGAGCAGAGAAGAGGTTCCTAGATTTCTTACCTGGAGAACTTCAGGCTTGTGACTTACACCCAGAAGGTAACTGGGCCTAGTGCCAGATGCTGCTAGCTTGAGACCTACAAAGTCTTAAAATGGTTCGAGTTACCAGGTACCTCAGAGATCCTCCTCCACGACTCTAGTGTAAGCCCCTGGCAGCGGAGCTCAGATACACTGCTCAAGCTAATTGCTGCCCAATTTAGATGTCAGGAAGGTGCTTTAGTGAGACACTTGCCTGTGGAAGCTGCTTCCCCCACTGGTTCACCAGGGACTGACATTTGTTAACTTTCAAGTCATGCCGTGAGACCTTTCTGGGAGCCAGGGTGAGCTAAGTGCCCAGAAGTGGGTCACGGGAAATCGTGCCTTTTGCGGCGGGAGGGAGGAGGCGTGCAAGATGATTTGTACGCTGGTTCACTTTGGAGTTCATCCATCCGCTTACAGCAGGGGGCAGCACACTTTAAAAACAAATAATGGTGCAAATGCTACATTCCATGTGCTATCTGGTCTAGTTCCCAAACCTTCCCCCAGGCATTTACTTCTAGTAAATGTGTTTTGTTTTTAAAATAATCTCTCACAGACACACTTTAAATGCTGAGTAGTCAGCCCTAGACACTTTCAGAGCACCGTAGAAATATTTTACACAATTAAGTATTGATGCAGGCTGTATTTAGACACTGATTGAGGGCAGTAGTTGGAAGAACTGTAATCAAAATTACATTCGATACAAATCCCATCTGATGTAAATTTTGCATGGGCCACATTGTACCCAGCAGACTGCTCCAGTACTGCTCAGTTGAGGAGGAGACATGCCTTCCTTTCCCAGGCTCAAACTCAGAGGGTTGCTGGTTCTATTGCAATGCTATCCCTGTGTCCTAGGCTCATTTGAAGAGTCAACTTTGACCATTTTTTTTGAATGCCTAAAGCAAACCTTGCTGAGATGGTTTAACAAGCTCCTGTAGACACGCCAGGCTTAATCTTGCTCTTCCAGACCCTTCTTATTGTCCAGACTGAAAGCTCAACACATAGCCTCTTCCATTAATTGCCAGTTTTATGGTTTCCAGTGACAGGTATATTGTCTGCAGGAACAGACTCAATTGTGTTCCTGCGCAGTAGGACACCAGCTGCTGCTATTACAGAATCTTTCAAGGGAGCTTGGCCAAGGCTTGCATTTAGTGCCATCGTCTATAACAAATTGGAGTAACCTAGGAACTTTTAAAGGAAAAAATAGGAGCCGTAGCCATTCTTCTTATTCAGTTATTCTCAAGCCACTGACTACTCCTGTCTACCATCCATCCAGCACTCAGACAGGTCATTTGGCTCTATTCCCAGCACTCCTCCTCCCTACACCTTCACTCCATGCACACCAAGTCCCTCCCTCGCATTCCTATCCCTCGCCCCTGCCCCTCTCTCCCCCATGTAGACTGGCTTTTGACCAGAGTTGGGAAAGTGTTTAAATCTGGATTTCGCTAGCATTCTTACTAAGCCCATCCAGGGCTAGCCAGTGCAAGAGTTAGACAGGCCCTGACACAGCCCAGAGCTGAGCACTCCCTGCACTTTAAAAAACAGGATTTTATGCCTCTCCCCAGTTTTACAGCTCAGGCCCCCTTTTACATCCGATTCTGAAAGCTGTGTCCACTAGCCTAAGCCAGTCCCTTGAGGCTGTTGTACGATGGTGAGTGTGGTAATGGGGCCCTGGTCGGCACGGGGATCTCAGCCATGCCCTCCAGCCATCTTCAGTGGCTGGTTTTCAGAATAATGCTTCTAACAGAGTTTGACCCAGGAGATGCCAGGCTAAAAACCAGTTTATCTGCAGCAGAGTTTACGTGTGGTCCCTTGACTCCAGCCCCACATGGATGGGGCCACGTTTGCTATGTCTTCCTTACTACTTCCCCAGCAGCAGTGCACTCGGCAGACCTTTCCTTCTAGCCTGTAAGTGTGAGCAACAGAAGCTGATCAAGTTCCTAAAGGCAGGCAGGTCTACAAGTTTCCTTCTCCAGGTTCTCTCTGCTGCACTGGACCACACATAGGGGGAAGGTAGAAATCCCTCCTCCATAAAAGGGTTCCAATTCTTCCAGCCAAGAACCAACAACAGAAAATCCCATCATCAGCCACCTCTTCCATTTGCCCCAGCTATAACATTCCAGCTTTTGTCCTAAGCCCCACACTACGAAGTTCGGTCAGAGCCATTTGTCTGGGTCGGTTTGAAAAGCTGAGACCAGCTGCTCTTTATCACCCAATGCCTGGAGGAAACTCAGCATCTTACGACTGTCCTGAAACAGCGAGGAGTTCCTGCCATGGTCTAAGCATTCCCTAAGGCTTTGTGGGAAACTCATCTGCATGAAGATAAACAATTAGTGCTAATGACGGCCAGCGAAGTAGCTAGAGTTTGTTGCCATTTGTGGAAGGCAGACATTTGCTTCCTTGACATCAAGCTTTGGTTACAGACAGGGATACAAATAGCTCCCCTTGGTGAAGGCTGGCTTAAAGGGACACAGATTGGTTTAAAAACTAAATGCTGGGCTTCAGCCAACCAGGCCCAATGTGCCAGGTGATTCTGCACAGCATATTGCAGTGACTAGTTTTACAGTGCAAGGACTGCCAGCTTCCGGGGACAGAGAGGATGCATAGAGTCCCTCTGAGGAGTGTGGTACATTTCTGGGAGCCTGACCCAGCACAGGACTCCAGGGTGGAGTCCGTCACAGCTAGCCATGCCTCCCCTTCAGCTCCCTGTCACGGTCAAGGAAGGCAGTGGCTATCAGGTAAGCAAACCCAGGGAAGCATGATCCAGAACCCAGCGTGGCCTTGTTGGCCACCTTTGGGAAATGAGAGGGACTCTTGTGCTCATTGAAGGGGAGAAGACAAGACAAGAGAAAGCTGGAGCAGCCCCAGATATTTATACCATTATTATCAGCAAGTATCAGACAGCTTCTGCTCCTGTCCTTCAGGCCACTTGTTCCAAAGTCAAAGTCAAACAGGCCTAGCCAACAGTTCTGTTAGTGAAGGCAAACCAGAAAGTGGAACCAGCCAAGCTAGCTCAACTACTGCACATGCAAGAGTAAAAGGTGCATTGATGGTGACGATCAGCATCCAGTTTTGATATATTAAGAGATTACTGACACCGGCGAGGCATTTGCAGTTGGGATATTAACCTTGTAGAGAAAAGACTGATGAGGTCAATTTCTATTATTTTGGCCAGTAGCAAGTGGATTCATTCCAGCAGTGCCTCCAGTTCGGGACTAACTTACGAAGGATTCCATTTCTGATAGCGCCTTCTTCAATCACCATGTCGTGAACTTCAAAAGAAGTCTTCTACATTAAGAGTTTTTCTGCTCCCCTGCTGATGTTCACAAGAGTCTTTTCAGCAAGGGGAGGGGGGAGGGAAGTGGCCAGCAAGACAGGAAAGGAGTGAAATTGGCTACACAAGTGCTGTCAAATGCTAAAATGAACTAAAATAAAGAAAATTTTTTTCCTATTATCTTTTCAATTTCAGTCACCCTACATTACTTGTACCTAGAAGAGCCACATCATTCAGGCGAGTTTGATGTGCCCCTTTCATTTTAGTTTAATATAGACAGTAAACGTGGCTAGGTCTCACTACAGAGTGAAGCACGAAGTCTGTGGTACTCCCCCTGTTTGCCTGTACCTGTTTGGTGATGGAGGTTTCACAAAAGCTTCCCAGGTTCCAGTCATCCCATAAAAGAGGCCACCTCCATTGCCATCACAGGATCCCTGCGGAGGAGAGGGCAAGCATTTGATACAACATTTGAAAGCTCAATATGACACAGCTAAAATTCAAAAACTTGGAAGGAACAGAAAGTGCTGCATGATGTGCCCTCTGTTCTGAAAGGCAAACACGTGTCAATAAGTAGCATTTTCCTCTGCAAAAGTCACATTGGGGAATAAAGGGGAAAACCGAAGCCAGACCTGTTGAAGTATTAGACACGGACATGGAGAGACCAGGTGTTTCAGCCTTCTGTCACAAGGTGGGGGCGGGACAGGGATGTAAGTAGGGTAGGTCTTGGCTCAGACATTTGTCCACAGTTACCACACCCCTTCTTTCTATGCTGTGCTCTACACGACTGGTGTGGTGAAGGGTACTGCGTTCTATCCACACTGTTGGAGTTGGACAAGCTGGAGTTCCTTAAGGAAGCATGTTCAAGCTGCACTCTACATTGGAATATGTAGCTGTGGAACCCAGGCCTAACAGAATTAAGAAAGATCACATGCACCCTGCTTCATTTTAGAGGTTTAGCCTCCTCTGCCTTTTATAATTTCTTGAGGGGGATTGAGACCTAACTTCAGCAAACAGGGCTATCAACTGAACATCATGTGCTTGTTTAAGCTTTTGCTAACGATGTTGGCTTCTTGCAGCATTATATAAAGCTGGAGGGCTGCCCACTGAGCTTGGTCTGGAAATGGAAACAATTCCAGTAAGTTTACCAGACAAGAAAAGCCTGAAGTTCGTTTGTGGAGGATGAAAACTGACTCTCCATTGACACAATCTTCCTTTCCTGCTCTTTGATGGCACGTGTCTGCTGGAGCAGCTCCATTTTATGAGCCAGCTTCTTCTTCTCCTGCTCAAGGAGCTCCAGGAACTTGCTGTGTATCCTGAGCCTTCAAGAAACATGAGCCACAATTCTTTCAGCACCCCACGGCCAACTAAGGGCACAAGGGTTCCCCATTCCCCAACTCCTCCCCAGGTCATCACTCCTTGAAACACTAATCCACCACTCTTGTGCCTGGCCAGCCATTTCAGCTTAATGTTTGTAATCAAGAATTAACCATTTAAAGAACGTTGTTCTTATTCATCAGCCACGCAGGAGTGTGCTATACGCCTCACAGACAGACAGAGTCAGGAGTCTCTGCCCAGAGAGTTTATAATCGAAATGATGGACAGGACAAGAGCCCATACCAGGAAGGGGAAAGAGGGAATCCAAGGACAAGCGTCATTACAGAGACAGAATTATGTAGTTGCTCACATTTAGCACATGGCGTTGGCAGTTTTAGGGTGGGATTTTCAGAAACGCTCAGCATTGCCCAAACTGTGTCCCAATGAAGTCTGATTACCACGGAGTTCAACAGGAGTCGAGTTAGGCCAACATTTGGAAGTAATGTAATTATAAACGTGTGTTTTCTAGCAGTGCTGCAGAAGGGAGGTTTTAGGAATGGGTCTTGATGCTCCAAACTAAGGGATAGCTTGGAAGGTGTCGAGGTGTCTGTAAAGAGACAAATGGGGTATCCAGGCAGGAATCACTAGTAATGGAGAAGATGAGGAAGGAGGATGCTAAAAGGAGAAGGAAGATGCATGGTGATGTGTTGTGCCCTTTTAGATCAGTGTATAGTCATTCCACAGCTCCCGCGGGCATTGTAAACTCAAGCCTGCCAACCATCACAAGTGGGAAAGGAAGCACCAGTGACTTTGGGTTCAGAGTTTTAAAACTAACGGGTTCTTTTTTTAGCAACGCCGTTGGCCTTGCTGTAATGTAGCAGAATCTACGCTGCCTCCAAGGACAGTCTCACACTGACAGACGCTCAGTTCCTTATAACTACTTCAGAGCTGGTTCTTCTGCATCACAGAATGAAGCGTCTTCGACTTACTGACCTGAGCGAGGGCAGGCAACTGCACAAGTGCCTCTTCAGAGGCCTTCCTTGTACTCAGGAATTTCTTGTTCATTTCTTCCTCCTGAGAGAGGCAGAAGTGTGGATTAAAGCCATCCCTACTCCCCCAGACAGTTACCACCCCCACCCCCACCGAAATATCTGCCAGTCATTGGTCTTGTCCTCACTACTGAGTACGCCAACCCCCGTAAAGCCTCTGGAACGGACATTTCCTCTCTACCACATGAGTATTATGGTGCTGCTCATGCAGGTGGGTGGGCACCTGCTGCACACTGTAAATCTGCTTTATAAGTTACTGCCTGGCTTCCCACCCAAATCCTTTGGCATTTTAACTCCTCTGCTGTAAGAGGGGGTGTGAGCGACTCCCTCATTACTTGATTTCAGGGGCTCAGAAATCTGAAGCCTGACTTTCCTAGAGTTCAAAAGGGCTTAGATCCGGCACATTTAATTCAGAGTCTCCTACCCTTTGATAAACGTAGGCTGCGGTAAATGCTATTCTTCAGACATACTGGCTTTGTGCATGACCATTAACATAACATCCCTGACATCATGGGCCATTGCTCATTGCAGTTTGAAGGGCTGGAGACTGGGGGTGAATTTCTTGCTGTTGCTTTGAAAGAGCGTCTCCCCCATAAGAAAAACTTACCAGCTCTTCTTCCAGCTGTTTGATGCAATCCTCATAAAGTCTGTTTTGAGCCAGCTTCTTGGCCATCTGAAGCTCTTCCATCATTTCCTTCTGCACCTGTAGTCTGGCTTCACCTACTTCCATTTCAATTCTGGAAGCAGAATAAAAGCAAAAGCAGAAGTGGCCACAACCTGTGCCTACCTTACTCCTTTGTGCTGCTTCCTCGTGTTTCCATATATAACTAACTGTTGCAGATGGACCTAAACTCTACCTATGAGAAGAGCTACATGCAAAGAGAACCCAGAAAAATGCCAGTTTTGCAGAGGGATCAGCAGGTTTGCTTCAGAACACCAGGGCTCTGGAAGTTCATTCTCATAGGATCTAGTCAAATCCAGTGAAAATATAAGGAAAAAAAAAACCCCCACACAAAAAGTTACCCTACAACATCTTCCATGTAGTGGGATTTGGTGCATCATCGCTTGGAGTAAACATGCTCTGAAATGCATATTATCTTATGCTCCCTCTACTGGCTCCACTTACATCACTGTGAAGTATTACACACTCATATATCATTAGCAGTTTAAAATGATTTTATGGGCAACAAAAGTGTTTGTCTAAAAACTGGAAGCCATTTTGAAACTGGAGAGTAATGGGAAACTAAAAGTTAGGTCCAGTTTTGGTATAAGCATTTGACAATCAAATTAGAAAAAAAAGATACAGGATGAAGAGACCTACTGAGTCTAGTTCATCCCTCCCCAGTGTGGATAGCACACTTCAAGGCTCACTAACATTTTAGTCACTCATTTCAGAAGGATAAAAACAGTCAGTTTTTGGGGGGGGAAGGTGGCAGGATGGGCAGAGAGGAGGAAGTCAGGGTTCCTATGTACTCCCAGGAGTCTGATAGTTACTGTTTCAGTCTAGTTCTTTAAGGATTAAGTTCTAGAGAGGTACTTGACATGTCCCAGGCAGCTGTGCTCCCTTTGAGATCCAAATCTCTTCTCTGATTTTCACATGCATTCAAGCTTCCATTTACTCAGCCTGACTTGGGCATGCATGCCATATGTACAGTAATTCTGCTACAGAGAAAGTGCAAGGAGACAAGTGGAATGTCTAGCTGAGCGTTATGTAACATTGCCATGTTGAAATATTGATTTCACCCTCCACAAATAGCCACGAGCGAGTAGCACTGTCTGAGGCAGTCTAGGATCTACAGTCAAAGCAGAACCAGTCCTAATGAACACCAGTTATTACAGATTATAGTTTTGAAGCAAGTCTAGTGCTTGTGAAAGGTGCCATATTACAGTAATCACTGAGTTATTTTACACACACACACACACACACACACACACAGCAACTGCAGGAAATTCCCCCTATTCCCCGTACCTGACAAATTAACGTACAAGCATAATTAGCAGGGTACATTAGATAACATGATCATTCTTATGCATGGGCAGTGTTCTATGAAGCCCAGAGTTATCCCGTAATTACATAGCAAGCGGAGTATCCTCAGCACAAAGACACAGAACTGAAAGTGTTCAAATTGCTTGCAAAATGCTTTAACCCTAGAACACATGGGGCATTTTCCAAGGCTGCCAGAGAAGTTAATGCACAGAACATACTGCCTATGTCTGCAGTTCCCAGAGCGCCTGTGACTGAAGATCAAATACTTCTGCTCAAAGCAGATATTAGGGAAGGTCACAGAGCACAGCCAGTTACCTCTGCTTCTGAGCTTCAACATCTCATTTTTAGCAAATTCAAAGTCCCTTAGCCCATCAGCTCCCCCTGCTGGCATCAAAGAGGCACGGCGCCCATTCTTGACCTCCATTGGGTGATTGAATCTGAAGTAGCGGTTCCCACCAAGAATCACTCTGTCCCCCTAACAAGGATAAATAGGAGAGTCATAAGGTGTCAAAGCAGTGATCTGAAAAAGGAGTGCCATCCCCTCACCCTCCCACCAAAAGGGATCTGATTTCAGTGTATTCAGTGAGCGTGCGTTATTAACTTCACAAACTGAAGTTAGGCCTTAAATACCACAACACAGGGTTTATCACCATGTCTTAGAGTTAGAGTTACAGGAGACGTTCCCAGCATCAGCCACAAGGCCCAGCACAAGCCTGTTTAAGGGAACCGCTCCTCCAAGAGGGCAGCTTCCTATTGTAATTTAGCCTCATTTGTTCCAGAGTTCACGGTTAACCAGTTATTGATTTTTAAGAGTTTTCCCCCGTTTAATAAGATTGACCTTGAGCAGGGACCTAGGGAAGCTAGGGCCATGGAGAGATCATTACAGTAGAGATTCACACACAGCAAGGCAGCCACTGGCAAAGTGAGTTTGCCCAGCACATAACCCCCTTTAGGTAGCGTGAAGATATTTCTAAGCTCCCTTTCTTTTCTAGGCTTGTAAACATCATAAATAAGGGGCAAGAACAGCAGCTATGGTTTGAATAGTTTGAGAAGAGTCATTCCACAATTTAGCTCCCCATCTGTCTCACATGTGCGTGCATACACACACTTTACACAAAATCCTGGGGAAGGGGATGTTAGCTACTGACCACACACAGGAACATAAAAACAGCCATAGCGGGTCAGACCAATGGTCCTTCTAGCCCTATATCTTGTCTCTGACACTGACTGGTACCAGATGCTTCATAGAGAACAAGCAGAGCAGGTCAATGTCAAGTGATCCATCCCAGTTTCTGGCAGTTGGGGGTTTAGAAACACCCGGAGCATTGGGTAGCATCCCTGACCATCTTGGCTAATAGCCAGTAATTGGCCTATCCTCCAGGAACTTCTCTCATTCTTTTTAACCCAGTTACAGTTTTGGCCTTCACAACATCCTATGGAAATGAGTTCCACAGGTTGACAGTGCACCACGTGAAACGCTTCCTTTTGTTTGTTTTAAACCTGCTGCCTATTAATTTCATCAGGCAACCCCTGGTTCTTGTGTTATGTGAAGAGGTAAAACACGTCCCCATTCACTTTCTCCACACCATTCGTAATTTTATAGACCTCTAGCATATCCCCCCTTCCCGTCTTCTCTTTTCTAAGATAACCAGTCCCAATCGGTTTAGTCTCTCCTCATACGGCAGCTGTTCCATATCCCTAATCGTTTGTTGACCTGCTCTGCACCTTTTCCAATTCTAATATATCTTTTCCAAGATGGGACAACCAGAACTGCATGCAGTATTCAAGGTGTGAGCATACCATGGATATATTCATCTAGAGAAATTATATTTTCTGTCTTATCTATCCCTTTCCTATGGATTCCTAACATTCTGTTCACTTTTTTGACTGCTGCTTCACATTGAGATGTTTTCAGAGAACTATTAATGATGACTTCAAAGATCTTTGAGTGGTAACAGCTAATTTAGAGCCCATCATTTTGTATATATAGTTGGGATTATGTTTTCCAATGTGTGTTACTTTGCATTTATCAACACTGAACAGTAGAGTTGGAGCCATACTTGGTGCAGGGTCACTGCTTCCACTAGGAGATTTCCATTCACAAAGGTCATGGCATCTGGGATAGGACTTAAAGTGACCACTCTTTGCACATTGGTGATGACACTGGAACTGAAGAGAAAAACCAGAAGTTAGGCCTAACTTCCACTAGACACAGAGTGCAGCTTTTTGCAGAGTAAGATCACGAGTCCTGCAGTGTTGCATAACAGTTAAGCTTGTGAGAAATTGCACTAGTCTTTGAGAGGATACAATAAGGCTTGTTTTGTGGTTCTTATTTCAAGCTCAACCCCAAGAGGAAGACAGACGTGGATGTGTTTTGGATCCCATCAGGTGAAGTGCTGATCTACTCTGAAAAGCTGCAAATGGCACTATGGTATTCCCTGGTCATGGTCTTGGTCCCTCCATCAAATATTTACAAGTAAATGGACATTTTTCTACTCATCAGCCCAGCAAACTCAACCTGGAACCACAGTATCAAGCAGGGATCTTTCATCCTCAGCTGAATTTATCCTGCAGAACTCTTATTACTATCAGCCAATCAACTTCAAATTGTGCTCCAAGGCGGTAGGGCGGGCTGGCTGGCTGTAACTGGAGCACCACAGGCTGTTCTGATGCCCAGTTCAGAGAATCCATCTTTTCACAGCTGTGATGGCTCTGCCAGGCAAACCAGAGAAAAAAGTAACAGAATGGACGTGTCACTGTGACCAGGTAGATCTGACTACACCCAGGGAGCAGCACTTGCTGAGTAAGCAGCACTTTGAGTCTGTCACTTTTCAGACTGGAACCCAGCTATAGTCTGGTTTGCACATCTGCCAGCCAGCACAACTGCACCCCCACCTCAAGCAAGGCGGCATGCGACTGAGAAGCCAGCGTCTGTCAGGAAGACAGTCCCCATTCAGGAATTCAGTGAGGAAATTTGGTGGGGAAACTATGGCTAGAAAGCCTGTTTAGAGCACAGAGATCCTGTTTCAAATTTAGCGATCTCCCCTGCGGGAGGTTTAAAATGGTATAAAGTCTAACAGGACCTACCAGCGATCCTCGGAAATGAGGACTCCTGTCAGCTGGATGTCATGCTCAGAGTCTCGATGAAGACTCACTCCCCACTCTAGTTTCTCCCTCTTTGATGATATAGAGAAGCACCTCTGAAAGCTGTGGATCTTCCTTTATTGTTACCACGTTTGGCAGATGGTTGTCAATTTTAAAGCACACTCCTGCTTTCTATGAGGAGGCAGCAGTTAGAGCAGCGTTTTAGTCATGGCCAGCTAGTGCGTTATTGCTAACAGGTGAGAACCGAGCCCTCTCTGCTCACAGTTAGAGGGTTTTGTATTTAAAGAGCCCTCAGAAACTGCATTCCTCTCCTAACGTTCAGACGGTCCCCGCTACTGGGCAGTAACTTCAGCAGACAGTGAGACCTCAAAGCTGGATTAGCCACTAGAGGGCACCAGTGTTTTCAAATACAATAAAAGCAGGTTGAGACTTTAAAGCTGCATATTGTGCTCGGTCCATGCAGATGCCCAGCGGAATGGCAGCCCCTGTTGTGAGCTTGAAAGATAGTTCTGTGCCAACTTGCCTATTTTTGTGCGGTCAGTTTTTCCAGCTAGAATGCTTACCGACATGGGATTTTGTACCAGAAGTTCTGTCACAGTGCCCTCCTTCCCAGTAAGACCATCCAGTTTGATCCTGTATAGAATATAGCAAGTTTACTATTCCCCGCCCCCATCCTAAAAACTACCACTGAGACTGGGTGGGGAGGGCAGATGGGGAAATCGCTGTGCTTCCCACGATGTGAGTTACACACCAGGATCTCTTCCTGCTGCTGCAAGTTGGCTCTGACCCGTATCCGTTTTAGCCGCACATTTAGACAGCAGTCACCAGCCTCTGCTGCTTGCGAGCATCTCACTTCATTCTGGCTATGTAGGATATACACTTCACGCTCCACACCTGCAGTTCTTGCTCCTCTTCCATCTTGTGTTGTTCCACTAAAGCCAGCGTCTCCTGCCAGGACCTAGAACAAGTCTCCATCCTTACTATTGTATCATTTCAACAGTGTCAACACCAATGTTACAGACACGTTTTCGTATAAAAGTAATTGGCAACATTAGCGAACAAGAAACCAAAAATCCAGGCCTTAGTCCTAGCGGAGTGACAAGTGATGGAGTATAGCTCCATGACAAACATTGCAACACTAGAAAATGGCGTGTTTAAGTTGTAGAAGATCACAACAGTCAGCTCGGAAATATTTGCTTCCAGCACACTGTAACATTTCACTGAGAAGAACCACATGGCTCATCAAAACACTGGTTCCTTACGTGGAGGGAGATAATAGATTTCTTGCTTTTGGGATTCTGCCAGTTCTCTTTCCCGTTCAGCAAGTTGAATTTCTTGGAGACTAGCTTTGTATTTCAGCACATCAATCCCTTGGCCGCCCTGCTTGGCAGCTCTCAGCTTCTCAGAGTACATCTTCACTGATGGTGGCGAATTCGCTGCCGTCAGATCGATCTATCTGGATCGACTCAGCGGTCAGTGAAGACCCACTCAATCGATCCGGAAGTCAACTTGTTAAAACCACCCCCTCAAGTGGCACAGTGCAGTGACGACGCCGCGCACAACGGAAGTTAAGAAGTCGATGGGAGTTATACAAGCTACTCCGTGAAGCTTGCATAACTCCCATCGACTACCACTGAATTTTAAGGTAAGTGTAGACCAGGCCTCAATCTCCGCTTTGAGCTCTGAAGGAGACGGAAAACACCACTTAAAACTTTGTCAACTCTCTACTAGTTACAACCGATTCAAATAGCTCAAGCCTTCGTCTTTCAACAATAACAGCTTCTGCAGTATGGGACTCCAAGAGAGACATTCCTGAGAAAGAGGGAGATTTCAGTTTGGGGCTCTGGGCAAACTTACTTGACTAAGTTTTTGCCTTGATTTGTCCAGATTGGACACATTCAGTCACTATTAGATCTAGATGTTCTTGAATTATCTGAACCATTCTGATAAAGATTTTTTTTGCTTGCAGCTTGTTAACAGTTCATTGCGAATGTGAGGGGTTTGACGTTAGAACAGTTTGGATAGAAGAAAATCACATAGTACTTTTATTCTCCCGCTCTGAATCTCTCTCCACCCAGTCCCAATACAAATTCACTGTGTGACATTCTACAGTAGTTGCTGGCTAGTTTGAGGAACATTCTGCTAGAGAAGGTGTTTGCTGGAGAATTCACAGCAGGTAGATACAATAGGGCTACAAAGCACAATTGCAACAAATTCATTGTTTTTGGACGGTGTGTCACCTTTGGCCAGGGCTAGTAAAAACCTATGGTGCACCTGGTCAGGGTATACAATACCCTAGTATAAGAAAGTCCACAGGCAAATATTAAACACAAGAAAAAGAGCAGCCAGCCAGTCTTGGCTTCATACAGCAGAGATACAAGATAGCAATTATCAGCTTTGCAAATATTTCCTTTGTTTTCCTCCAACTTATTGCCCTGCCATGTTAATTTGCCTCCCTTCATTTTGCACTGTTGTAAACGTCACGCCCAGGCCCAGTGGCTGCTCAGAGAAGCTTCTCAGCACCATGCCTCTGATCAGCGCTGCATTGGAACCCTCATCGATCTTGGCCCCATTAATGATGCTTCAGGCTTGACTGCCGTAGCGCAGCATGCTCAAGGTTTCCTCAATGTGTGCAGCGGCTGGGCTGACCGTGGCTATCATGGCAGTCTTCGAGTTACCACCACAGCTCTCCTTCAAAAGCCTCAAAGCAGATTTAGGAGACAAATGACCAGAGTGACCAGGAGTCACTGGGGAAATGGCAACAAGATTTAAGTTTTCAATCCACCCATCCTCCATGCCACGCTTGATTAAAGGGACACGGCCACATGGAATACTAGTTCCTGCAATAGCCTTTGTGGTTAAGACTTTAAGAAGCCTAGAAGTTTAGGATTACCTTTTGTACCTCACTTATTTTGACCAGAGAAGTCTAATTTCATGGTACAGTTTTGCTTCTGGTTCCAATGTGAGAATATAATGGCGGAAGTGTAAAATTCACTAGTTGGAGAAAATGCTTTTGCTAGTCTATAAAGACTTGTTAAATCAGAACTCTGAACCAGAGCTATGCAAAAGCATCCCTTTAAAATTAGGCCCCTCACTCTAAAGGCTGTTAGGCACTAAGATACTACAGTACCGGGCAGATTATAAAGCAATTAAACAAGATACTAAAATAATTTGGGCACTTTAGAAAAGCCAGGCTTCTAACACAGACTTTTAGGCACAGAATTCAGTTAGCATGCAAAGCTTTAGAGAGCAGTATCAAGAGACCAGCGATTACAGCCTTGGTGAAGAATCCCTTACTACAATTTTCAAAAAACTGAATCTGAATCAAGCAATACTTGCTCCCTCTCAGTCACCTTGCAGGATAGCTCAGTTTCAGTTACAAAATTATTATGTTTAATCAGCGTGGCCAGAATCAGATTTTAAAGGGAAAGTTGTATTAGAATGGCAGCAGTCTCCTTTGCCCAAATATCTTGCCATTCCAGGTTCAGACAGAATCTCTGTAAGGGGGATAGCACTTTATTTTGAACTGGGACATATCGGATATTGCAGAGATCATCTCCCATAGGGTGAGCATGGACTTGTTGATGCTGGCACCTTCCTGGAAAGATACAACTTTGTAACAGCCAGAAGGAGATTTTGCTTCAGAAGTTAATTGAATTAACTTAGTTTCTCCCTTTCACATCCCAGCTATAGCATCCCATTGTTATATGGTTACAAAAAATGAGAACTAGATCCTGAGACTTATTCTCTCCCAATAACTTCCAGATCCAGTCTGCAAATCAGAAGCAATTTTATGTATTGCTAGAGGTGCAGTCACATCCTGGAGTCTCACATCAGCCTTAGCCAAATTCAGCAACCAGAACCAAGCTGCTACGTACATTACAAATCTAGGTGGTAACACAGAATCCAGCCCAGTCTTCCAAAAATGCACTAGCCCTGTAGCAAGAGACTTCATTTGTTAGAGTAAGCAGGTATGGCACAGAGGAGACATACTAGGCACAGAGTAAGATGTGCCAGTTTTATGTGGTTACTTTTCTCAACATGGTATCCCATAGAGAGTCGGATATTTCAAAGGGTATCTGTGTTCTCAAAGTTAAAATAATCCATTTTACTTAAGTGTGGGGTTTTCCTGGGAGGCTCACATTTTAGGGTTTAGCTGAACATCATGCTTTAGAGACAACTGCTTCTCTGAGAAAAGTCAGTTAAAAATTCTAATCAATGGCAGGATGCCAAGACTGGGGATTTTCAGATAAAGGTAATGAGGAGAGACTAACATCAATACTTTGCACTTCTATAGCACCTTCCAGCCAAGAATCTCAGTTATCCAAGCACTATGAGGTAGGTATCAGATGGGGAATCAGGGTTGCAGTTAATTGGCTTTCCTCTTGGAGACACAGAACCCAGATCTCTCAGTCCTAGATCTAATGGTTCCTCCAAGGTCGCAACTGCTACCTGCTAGTTTCATAGACATCAGGCCAACTCAATGGAAGATTTTGCATTTGGATTTAGACAGTTTCCCCTGCTCTCCCCTCACCCACCCTAAAGTAAGAAGCATCACCTCACCTTCATTCTCAACCCATAGGTTTGTGCTAAATTGCAGCGCTCACTTCCTGAGTGGTCCATCAAATTTATGCGGCTCACCACCAGGTGGTCATGTGCTTCTCCTGCCAGGTGTTCCCTCTGCAAGGCCACATAAGAGATCAGATTTTGTTGCCCTAGAACACAGCGTATGAACATTCAGCATCTTCCCTGCCTCCAGTCTTCAAATCCCAATGGGTAGGGCTATGTCATCACATGCCTGGGCAGTACAGTCCGTGCACTGCTTCTGTCACTTGAATAGCTCCAAATCTTATCACGCAGGCATGAAAACCTAGAACAGGAAGACTCACGGGGCAGTTTGAGAACAGTCCCGGACCTATCATGGGTCACCAGACTGGAGGGAATGGGACCACTTGCCTTAGCCTGAGTCATGACCAGGATGAACACAGAGTGAGAGTGGGAGCGTCTCTCAGTCATACTAGTAGCTGCTGTGGCTTGCTGCATGTTTCCAAGTTCCAGCCAGGTCTAGAATGGAAGAAGTTACAGTTAGCAGGATCAGTGTGGACGCTCACAGTCCCTCCCTGGCTACTCCCCACCACGCTCAGTGGTCAGCACTTTGCTCCACAGACCCAGGGGAGCAGTGTAGCATGAGGGTAAAGCTAGTCTGTGCAAGAGACAGAACTTTTTAGGGGCTGATCCCATATTGTGGAATAACCTCCCTCAAAAGCTAAGGGCCATTACTAGCCTCCCTGCCTTCTGCTTTAAATAGCAAGGTGCACTTCTTTAAATCTGAGAAGGCAGGTCAGAGAGAGACAGAGACAGACAATTTATATTAGCAAGTCCCCACACTGCACACATAGTTCTGCCAGTAGGGAGAAGACAAGAGAAGGAGTGAGCCACACACAGATATTAGTCACTTCACTTAACGCACTATGGGAAGCCATTGAGACACTGCAGAGGAGGGAACCTGTATAAACAGAACTCCAGCTCCAAGGAACAAGACTAAGGTCTGAGCTATCATGTGGTGGTGTTTAAAGTTTGCCTGGCCATAGCAGCTTACAGACTGCAGGCTTTGCTGATGGAGGGCTCGTATCAGGACACATTAACCGTTAGTTCTGAAGTGCCCTGCTCTTTCCTCCCACCAACCCTCCAGAATAGTGGATTCATTAAAAAAAAAAAAGTAGTCTAAGCAGCAGTCCAAGATACCCACCAAAGCAATCAAGTGTTATAGGATAAGGGGAGCCACTTATTTCTTTGCCTTATCAAATACCCATTACAAATTCCAGGCTGAGGCTATCCAAGAAGTCTTACTCCACACGTTAGCAGCAAATCTGGAGAGCAGCTGCACCAGACAAGGACAGTCAGACCCTAAGCTGCGTCTCTTCCTGCTCACCTGGGATTTTTTCCCTCTGCATTCAGGATTCAGCCAACTCTTAATGTGCACTGAAAATCTGAGCTGTTTTGGATGGCAGTGCCAGATGTAGTTCTTTGAAGAGAAGAGCTCAGACTTCAAAATCTGTAGAAAGCAGAATTTTTTTTTTATCAGCTTGTCTATTCCAAGAATCAGCAGTTTTACCCTCCCCTCCTCACCCCCTCCTCAGCCTGACTGGAGAAAAGGGTAATTTTATTCCACTTAGCAGAGGATGTCATTCTCAGCATGGAGCAGGTTAATTGATTCTCTTATCTGACCATGGAAATCAATCAGATGGACTGTGGAAACAACCAAGAAGAGGGGAAACAACAGAGGCATGGCTTAGGTTTTTTTCTTAAAGGCTTTGAAGATAGTTGACCTGGAAACACACTTCATTAGTGAATCTCGTTCTTCCAAGAAATGAAGTCTCAAAGCTTATTTGCAATCACTGTCGATGGGATAAGTGGACAATGAATCTAGGGCATTGTTTACACTGCAGTACATTGAGGCTGCCTTGGCAGAACATTTTCGAGTCTATTTTATAGTTCTATCCAGCAGCTCAGCTGAGTAGGGCTCTCTCTCTCTGATGTTAGCTAGGAACAACTGGAGGACCTCTGCTCTTTGGGCCACATAACAAATATCCATCTCCAGCACACAGAAGACAGCTTTGTGGACATTAGAACATAAGCAATGGGATTGGGAGGAGACACACAAACTGTGGACCAGCCAGCTCAAAAATCAAGAGCGGAAGTCGAGACAGCAGATTAGATCAAGCATGTCCATTTCGTTAGGCCTTGAATATGCCATAAAAAAAACAGACTAGGAGAAGTAATATTTTTTAGTGGATCATCTTGGTCCACCCTTGTCTCTCTAATATCCTGGGACTGACACAGCTACAACAGTGCATACAGTTTAGGAGAGTGAGCTAGAGAGACAAGAACCCCCTATACATGCAGAGGAAAAATGTTAAGTGCATTGCTATTAGATTTAAAGGGGCGAGTTCATCCATCAAACAAGTGCACTGAGGTTGCTGGAAGAGGGCATCTCCTGATGGCGTAAGTTACTCTTATGGAATAACAGAGCCAGCAATGCATGCCACATGAAGTGTTTTAGAAGCCTTGAAAGAAAGACTAGACAAAGCTGCAAGTCATGACAGCTAATGGCATCATCCATAGAAGAGCCAGGAGAAGAAGTTCACTCCTTAGGAACTGTAGAGAAAAACAGAAGCAGACAAAGTATGTGTCAAACCACAGGAGATGAACAAGAACATTAAATGGGAACATTTCCACTTGCCCACAGGGAACGGAGTGTTTGCTAAAATGACAGGAGCCAAAATTATTCAGCAAGTTAGATACATCAGCAGGCATTTGGCAGATTCTCCAGGACAAAGCAAGCTCCAAAATTTGCACTTTCAGTTCCCCGTTTGGTAAATACTACTTCTTGAGACCAACTCCTGGAATATGTCCAGCACCCAGAGTACCTCCCCACACAGCATCCCACATGCTAGCAGAGATTGCAGGAGTGAGTGTACACAGAGGACAGTGGCACCACACATCTTGCAGGACACTATGCAGTGCCATATTTCCTGCTGATGGATTTGCACAGGAAGAACCATCAAGCAAAACACAGTCAGGCTAGATCACAGCAGCAGCAATATTGCAGATACTTCTTAAGTGCTCATGTCTTGTTACCCTATAACCTGCCTCAGTCGTTACTGAAAGATAAGCAACAACTCAAAGATTAAACATTGATGCGACCCATGATTCAGATACAGTAGATTCTTCTTAAAGTTAATGCCACAGACATGCTCTACAGCCTTTCAAATTGTCAGGTGGGCAGACAGGTTCAACCACGGTTTTGGTTTTATTGAAATCCCTCTTTGCAGACAAATCTTTATGAAAGGGCTTATTCAGATTGAAGGACCTTTTGCCATCTGTTTATCAGCAATAGAACAGAGCATTTTTACATTTAGGACCCCGGGATCTTAACTCACTTTCGTTTTACTTGGCACGCTTTCCCCATAGGCAGCGATGAGAGCTGACAGAGTCACCAAGTTATCAGAGAAAACACGGCAATGCAATCGACAAACGGAAATCCTAAATTATGATTACGCATCCCCCCCCTACAGTAAGCAAGTCACTGGCAAGGGATCGGGCTTACTTTCATGGGACAGACACACACTGCTACCCAGCGCTTCCGACCCAGAAGCACCAGAAGCCGTCCCCTCTTTACCTAGTTCACCCATTATAAAGAAAGCATTGTAGTGGAGCAGCTGAATGTCATTGTACATGGATGCCCGTTCACACTGTACTGAAGGCCCGAGGTCAGTCTCGCAATCCAAGTCAGTATTTGTACAGCATTTGGCATTATAAAGTGAAGTATAATTTCTAGTGGTTCTCTCCTGTGATTAGACTTACTCATTGGCCTTAGGAAGTACTATAGGACCACGCCTCCATCTTAGGAGTGTAACCCTAAAGTTTTGCCTACATATGCTGATCTGCCCCTCCTTCCCCATCCCCCCACATGGGGAAATTGTTCCCATATCACTAAGAAATAGCATGGTCCAGTCTGGAGTTGTAGGTTCTATTCTCAAATCTGCCATGGACCAGTGTGTAGCCTTGAACCAATCAGTTCACTTTATGCCTGTCCCCCTTCACCTCCCCCGAACCCCCAAAATCACTTCATCTGCTTTGTAGTAGTTAGGTTGTAAGTGCTTCGAGGCAGGTACTGTCTTACATCTGTACAGCACCTAGTGTAAAGGGGACCTGATCTTGGGTGTTGCCATTAGGCACAACACCCCCCACCCCTCCATATATTTCCCTGCACTGAAGATAACTAAGCTTTTAATATTTTGCATTTCTGTATAGCCTTCCATACAAGGGGATCCCACTGTACCGTGCAACACCAATAGAACCCAGCACCTCAGAGGTAAAAGGCAGCCGGCCCAGAGTTTACCACACAACAACAGGAGGAGGAAAAGAAATTCTGGTTAAGGACACCAGGCAAGCACCTGGTCTTAGGAAGGAGGCCATGGGATATTTTGTGTCCATACACAACAGACAGACACTTATTTTCAGCCATAAAGGAGATTGGAGAGAAGCAGAAATAGCTAGTGTAGATTCCAGTGAGTAAAGATACAGGAAAGAAGCCAGCAGTAGATGGAGCTAGTGATGCATTCACAGAGCTTTGAACTAGGGCAGACTTACCTGCACATCTGCAAAAGAGCCAACCACATACCTGGGAGGATAGAAGAGAGGCACTATATTACTAGAAGGTAAAATAATAATTGTAGGACATCTGCTTAGTTGTCAAGGACCATGAGGGAAATAAAACTGTTGTCCCCTCTAGCTAAAACCTGCTGTTTCTTTTTCCCCAGACTCCCAACCACCAACTGCTCCACAGTTTGGATGCCAATCCAATTTTGACGCCTCTAATTCACCCCAGAGACTATTTATTTTAACTTTATCAAGAGAAGAGAAAAACAACTGTGTTAGAATAAAAAGAGAGCAGCTGGCAGTAGGATATTCTCCTTTCACTACCAGGTACCAGCCTGGGCTGGGAAATTAGCTGAATGAGAGGAAAGAGCAATTCACACCGATGTGTTAAAGTGCAGATGGAGTCCCACAGCGTGGGCACCCTCATCTGGAAATATGGAGGCATAGCCTGTAGAGACTACAGCTCCCCCTAGGCAGCCCTCCATCTTGAATCAGACAGCCAGGCCACAGGGACCCAACAGATCTGTATTAGAAAAGGAGGCCAGAATGAGATGCAGCCCTCATGATTTTACCAGCTTCCTAACAAAGCCCTTAGCTGTGCAAGCATGGGGTGCCCAGACTTACATGGTCTTTGGAAGTGAATGTTAACTAAAGGAGCAGTTAGGAGATGCAGACAGCAGTTAGGTTGTTCCAGTGTCTCAAATACGAGGCTTGCTTTACTCATCCCCCATAACAGTCATGCTGCCTTGAAACAATGGCGGCCTATTTCTCAAAGTTCAGATGATGAGACATTCCCTTCCAGAGCTAGCAACACTTAGGATTTCTAGTTTTCCAGCTCCTAAACTGCAAGTCACTTCCTTCACATCTCATGAGTGGGAAAGTACAGGAGTTTCATTTTGATTTTTAGAAGCCAGTTCTACCAGGCTGTCTGCACACAGTCAGTCAGAACACTACACAACTTGCGGGCCAGGGGGTTGCGTTATCTGCTTTGTGCCAGTCACGTACTCCAGAACTATTGTGGATCCCGCTGTTTCAGAAGTGTCTTCTTGCAGCATGAGAAACAATTGTTTATGGATTAAGCCAGAGAATTTGGGTCCAGAACTCCTGAGTTTAGTCCTCAGGGTAACACCAACTAGTTGCAGGGTCTTGGTCAGATCACACCACCCGTATGTCTCAGTTTCCCTATCTGTAATCAAAGATTATTCTTCTCTTGTAGGGATAATTCTTAACTATGTTCACACAGTGCTTTGAAGATATAAAACACAATGTAAGTGCTACATATTTAGCAATTTTACTTGGAACGAATTAACTTGAAAGTTAATTCTAAGAGTAGAAACGTAACAACGGAATCAGTAAGATAAATACGAAACTAGCTCAGTGCAGTGCAGCTACATGGCGTGCACAGCACTGGGCTAAACCAACCCAGTTTTTCATCTGGGGCTGGAGAGATTAGAATCCCATTGATACTAGTCTCTTGAAATTAATGCAGCCTCTGCTTAAATCCTGAATAGTTGTCAAATATGATGTTTACTGTTTTAGTATATCAATATCAGGGAGTTTGGTCTCGTGCAGATACTTGTCTGGAGCCCCTATAATTAGGCCCATCTTTGTGTCCAGAGCTCTAAGCCTCTGGGCTAAGCAGCTCTAATTCAGTGGACAGCCTGCTGTTAATACCAAGTGTCAGTTGTTCAGGATGGCTTAGCTGAAAGGCACTTGTTAAGCCATTAGACACATTGCTTTTCACTTGGAACAATGACTGTTCTCTCCGCCAGGACATTCAGCTTGTGATAACACTCCGCAGGATACCCAGCGCCCTGAAGGCTGCTAAGATGGAGCCTACCACCTACAAAGCTCTTTGGAGAAGCTGTGCGTCCCATGTTATTGGAGCATCTGCTGATGCACCCAACTATCAATTCCATGGTGGGAGAGCAAGGCATCTCTTCTATATCCTTACTGGACACAACCAAACTGCTTACTAGTCTGAGCATCCAGGGGAAGAGCCACAGCTTTAGATCCAGAGATGAGCATTGAAGGCCCTGTTTAGAGCCAGATTAGACAGAGGCTACAGCTCAAATAAGGCCTCCTCCGCACTTCTGCTCAGACTTCAACTCTGAGTGGCAGCAGTTATGGAAGCTCAGTTCTTGTCAGATCCAACACCAGTTCCAGGCTGGAATCAAGATTGTGGGGGCAGGTCTGCATCCAAGGCTCCAGACACCTTCCCATCGCCAAGAGGAAAGTCTGAAGGAATTTAGATTTGGGAGGGTTCTCATTTTAGATCATTTAAATGAAAGTTAAATACTAAGGGACAATTGTGTTAAGTTATACCTGTGAGCCATCCATTGACTTAAATGCAGTAAACAGCACAGATAACAGTGGGCAGAATATCTCTCATTAAGTCTTCACTCCCCCCAAATACACACAAACAATGAGTCTGGGTTAACTGGCTCAGGCTTGTGCTATGGGGCTCTAGTGCGGTTACTGATGTCCAGAAGTTGGTGCAGTTTCACCATCAAAAACTCAGCTCTGCTGGACTAAGGGAGAAGAATGCACTGTCAAGTACTATGGCGGGCATGGGAAAGGAATCCAAAACCCCATCTCACAGCTATGGAGAGAAATATTCATTTTATCCTTCAACACAGGGCATCATTTTACATAACTGGCCATCTCAAAGTTGCATTATCTGTGTCGCAAGGCCCTACTGCCGTATAGCCCTGTGCATATTTACAGTGTTACAGGAAGGCTTTTTATAGAAGGATTAAAGCTGGCATAATGCACAGAGCTCTGCTTTCTGATATATTTGGTCTCCACCCAAGCCTCTGTAGGGAGAAGCAGATACCAAAAAGTTTTATAGGAGTGATAGCTTTTCATCCAGATTGATGGACAGTGAGGCAATCCCATAAGGTGCTCTAGCTAATTTTTAGCAACCTCTAACAGAGAGACTGGGGACTTTATTACTACAAAATATTAAACATGTTGCTTCCTCTTGTTGAAACAGATTTACTTTCCAGAATATTTCCTTGCAAAATCGTGGAATTATGGCCACCTCATCAGCATAGCCTGTCATTCTGTTGAAGAGACCCATGTTTAGATGTACTGAAAACCCAGGTCAGAAAAGGACAGTTGGTTTTGCTCATAATCCTTAACATGGCAAAATGATTTCAGTTGGCCAAGTCACAAACCCTCCACACAGATGAGAAAAAGCCATCATGTTTCACTTTATTTAGACAGGAAACAGATGTGACATCCTTATTAGATAGCACACAAACTCCTTTCTCACTATTCTATAAAATAAAGTTAGGTTACACAATATAGTTTAGAAAGTTGTTCGTTATTTATGACCATTGCTACCTTTGTGTTTACAAGAGATTAACTTGTGATTTTGCTTCATTCTAAAAACACCAATTTTTTACTCTTCTGTTGAGTTATAGGAGTTTCACCACTTAAGGTTTTGAGAATTAAACCTCTCTACAGCAGGATTACCAAGTGGCAGAAACTGATCAAGTGACTGAATTGAATTTGTTTCCAGCCTCAGAGATAGCAGTTACAACATTTATAGTAGAGTTCTTACATGTAAGATTTCCCAGATCCAGTTTCTCCATAAGCAAAGGGGCAAGCACTGTAACCTTCAAAGACTTTGTCTAGGAGTGGCTGGGCCAACAGACAGTACACTACTTCTTGATTGGCATATGCCTTATCCCCTGGATTTTGAAACCCAGAACAATAGTCATAGGAGAAAGTCAGCTGCCTGTTTGTGTGAGGATGATGTATCAATATTTCTTTTCCAGAAAGGGACAGAACACATTTTGTTCCAACTTGCTGCTCCCTGTGAAGTCAGAAAAGAGAAATTTTATTTTGAGACACAACTAGTTTAAGTTGCCACAGTTGGAACCTCCACTGCTTGTTTAAATCTGCTGGGTTTTAAATGCAATAGTCAGTGCTAAACTCTGCATCGCCTATCACACTGCAACATAATTGTGTTTAATCAGGTGAAGTGCCCACCCTGCTCCTAGAACAGCAGGCCTACACTGGATATGGTTCCAGTGTACCATCCTCTTGGGCTCTGCCTTTACTGTCATGCGACAATTAATATTCTCAACCCAAATTTCATCTTGGGCTTAGCTGTTTCCTACCACTTTGTTCCTGCTCCCAGCTCTCTCTGCCTCAGTGAAATACTCAGTTTTGTATTCTTGAGTTGGAGCTAATAGGACCCACCTAGGCCTGGTCTATACTTACGGGGAAATTTGGCAGCAGTCAACGGGAGTTACACAAGATACTAAGAGTAGCTTGCGTAACTTATGTCGACTTTGTAAATTCTCTTCTGCACGCCGTCTCCATTATGCTGCGCCGACGGGAAATGTGTACCCATCAACACAGTGCTACACTTTTTTTGGAGGTGGTTTTATTGAATCAACTTCTGGATCCATTGAGCGGGTCTTCACTTCCGCTCAATTGAGCCAGATAAATCAATCTGAAGACATACCCCTAGTCTGGCATCAGGTTGAGTCAGACAGCTCTAAACATAACTGCTACATGCCTTTATTCAGTACACATAGACAGCACAGTGACTGGTCTAGTTCAAGTATACAGCACAAGGAATAGAATCCAGGCTGCTCCTCGTTCCAGCGTCCATAGAGGTCATCAGAAAAAGTTTTAAGTCTGTTTCCAAGCAGAGTACACTGCTACCCAGGCTTGCCTGTCAGGTGTTGGATACACATTCTAAATATTCAACTGCCCCTCAAAATTTAGAGGCATTTGAAATCTAAGCCAGATTCTGAAACTGACTTCACAATGAGCTGAACCAAAACTCCAGGTCTAGGCATCTCTGGCATTCAAAATCCAGATCTGGAATATGTTATTTGAGCCCGTATGCACTTAAGAGTAAATGCAGACTTAGAGTTTAACATTTAGGACTCAGTAGCAGTAGATTACAATTTCCATCTCTCAGTTTAAGGAGACCAAGAGAAGATAATGGAAGGAGGACAGTGATTGGGGTTAGTTCTGCTTCGAGCAGGGGGTTGGACTAGATGACTTCCTGAGATCCCTTCCAACCCTAGTCTTCTATGATTCTATTATTAGTAGCACATCTGAAGCCTGATTATGCCATCAGTGGTGCTGGCTTCAACAGGAGCAGTTTACAAGCACAGCTGAGCCAATAACTAGGTCCCTGTTTATTCAAAGTTTGAGGTGGTTTCAAGTTCTGCTGTTCAATTTTTATCTGGGAGCTGAACCAACAAGCTGGACATTGGACAGGCTGGGAAAGGAGATGGCGCAAAGGCACAGGAAAGGGCAATTCTAGCTGTTTGCTGGAACTCATACATCACTTTTTGCTCTTATGCGTTAGATCACTGCCCTGTTAGAAAGTTACCTTTGGGTTAGCAGCCTGTCCTTCACTGCCAAAGCGATGACACTCTTCTCTCCAGAAGAGCCTCCTTTGGAAGAGGTCCTCAGCTGTTCTTTCACACTGACATGGCGCCCCCTGTTTTCACAGGAGAGATCCATACTCTGAAGAACCATCAGATGTTGGCATCACATTGCCAGAAGATGGAACCACTTGGCTTTCACTGGACGTCCCCACAACTCTATTTTCAGGTTCTCATCATGGTGAGCCATACATGAGCAACTGGTATCCGTAACAGTTTTATGATGGTGCACAGGGCTTTGTACATTTGCAGTGTTCTCAACAACTTCCTTTCTAGCGGCATAAGAATATTTTTGTGACTTTGCAGTTTTGCTGCCTAACATTTCAGTTATCTTGTCACTGTTGAAAGGAGAGTGACCAAAATAATTTGACAGAGAGGGGTAACCTGCTCTTTGCCACCTTGGGCCCATTTTCCAAAGTACACATCTGGCCAGGAGAACACCTTAGTGTTTGCTGGTCCCTGGTTTCATCATTAGAGAAGGATCATCAGACATACCGGTTTGGCGGGTGCACTTCTTTGCAACAGGCATTTTAATAGAAACTGTTTTCTCCTGTTGGCTTTGTTCTGTCCAGTCTATAAATACTTTCCTTTTCAGTGGAGGAAACAGCAGAGTTTGAGAGACAGCTTTATTCATTCACTCCATTCTTGGCTGCACATTTTCATCTAAAAGATGTGTTGATGCTCTATCATTCTTTTCAAGAGAAATAGGAGAGACATTAAAGACATGCAAGCTTTGTTCAGATGTTGCATTCATTTTTAGGCTGTCTGTGATTTGAGTACTATTCAGTGGGAGTCCATAAGATGTCTGGCTGGCTTCTGGTGTAAAAGGCATCGTATCTTCAGGATTCTAACCAAAGCTGCTTATTTCAGCATTTGTAAATACTTGGATACTATTGTGTTCTGGAGCTTGAGCACCTAGAGTAGAATGAAGTTTCACTGGAAAAAGAACTTGGCTTCCTTTAGACTTCAGTTGAGAAAAAGCTGCTGTACTGCTCATTTTTCCCAATTCTGTTCTGCAAGAGGAAGAGTCACAGCATATTAGAAAGTTATCCGCAACCCCGGCAACCCCATATGATAGACAGATAGATACTTAAACAAAACAAAAACAAAAAAACCCAACAAGTTTATTTGTAGGTTTAACAGACTACTGAATAGGGGTGAAGAAGCAGTTTTTGCAAAATCTTGACTAGAATCGAGCTTCTGCATTTCCTGATCTCGCACGTGAGGCAAACTACATTTTTTGTTTTTAAAACACCCACACACCCACTACATAGTTCAGATCATCCAGACCCAGAGTTTCAGATTAGAACAATACCAGCATTCGTATCCCCTAGGGTTCAAGTGTGCCTGTAGCTTTAGAACATGGACTAATGCATTCCTCTGCTTCCTTTCTCTGGTCCCTTTGCCACCTTTAATAGATTTCTTGGGGAACCAATGATTTGTTCTTAACTCCAGCTTCACATTAGAAGTTGAATTCCTATAGGACTAGAAGGTCAGTCAGTAGGTGCTCAAAGTCCATTGCTGGAGGAAATACTTGGGTTATTCAGACCCACTCACTAAAAGTCTGTTCATCCAATTATAGGCCTGCACTCTGCATGCCACAGTCAAGCCCAAGGCCATTTGTTAGAAGACTTTCCTCGAGACATACTCCAAGTAAGCAAACTTCAGCAATGGCCTGGACTAACATGCAAGATTTATACTTAATTTCCTGCCAAAAGGAACTGTCACTCACCACTTTAGGTTTGTAAATAAACTCATCCCATGAAACAATTCTAGTAAATCATCATCTTGATTTAGACATCTCACTAGGCATTAATGATTTAGTTGTGCTTGTTACAGGCCTCACTATGTCAGTTCACACATCCCACAAGCTTTCCCCCTCAAAAACATGGAGTAATTGTTTTCTTTTAAGCAAATATATTATAGTGGGTTATAGACAGATAACTGATCCAAGGCTTATGGAATGGATTTAGTTTTCTAGGAAAGTCAGATCAAGGTCACATTATATGATTTTTTCCCCAGCTCTCATCTTTCTGGAAGGTGGCCTCAAACCGCCTTCCCTCTCCAAATTCCAGGAAAATACAGGAGGGTCAGTCCTAAGTACTAGAAAGTGGCAATTCTCTCCCATTTCAAGAGGCGTAACACCCCATTTGTGAACTCTAAAGGACACACTTTTCTCTTCACTGCTCGGCAGAAACTATGCTGCTGCTACTTTGAACAGGTGTACACCCTGGAAGAGACAACATAAAGTGCCTCATTAAATGTTAATATCCTCACATGCACAGCTGCATTTAGATGAAGATTAATATTTAAACATTTAACACAGTACCAAGAGCTCTAAATCACCTTCTAACTTAAAGGCCATCTCTTTGGTAAGTACACCAAGTACCGTTGAAAGAAGAGGAATAGTGTTAAAAGCAAAACAAAGAGCGCTTAGCTCAGCCTGATTGTGCAAGACAGACATTAGTGGGAGGGAGGAAAAAAGCCAACAACCATTAAAGCAAAAACCACAACCCTTGGGAGGTACGAGAGGGCATTTGCTGCGGATGTAGAGGTCAAGACACTTAATCCAGCATTACACTGGCAAACACACAACGTTTGGCCTGTATAGGCCACACTCATGAATTCTTAATAGTTTTAATTTGTTTTTGTTCTTTAGTGAGAGCATAGAATAGAAAATGTACAGGCTTTAGAGTAATATGTGAGGTTTGGTGCTTTGTGGCACACGTCCTCCAAGTGTTAATTGCAGGTACAGCTACCACTGCCAAGTCCATCCCATTACTTTCCTGACTGAATATTGTGTAACAGCTAGCAATTCCCACCTAGCAATAGCGGCCTCAAGGCAGCAGACCAACAGTCAGTTGGACAAACAAGCTTAGGAACATTACTGAAAAGAAACACCTTCTAAAGTCACATTAATCTATTAGCCAATGATACTTTCCTCAATCTAGAGAAAGACTTTCTCTCAAGGGAGTTTTGACAAACTAGACTATTTAGTTTCACAAATAGAGCTAAAATTAGCTCAATAGGGCAGAAATATCCAGCTACCCATACTAGTTCATATCTTGTGTAATAGTGTTTCTCAACCTTTTAAGTAGCAAGTACCCCAAACTTCTGAAAATTTTAATAAGTACCCAACACTCAATTTTCCACTCTGAGAAATACAATCTTCTTCCCCTTTACTTCTGGATGACTGTATTTCTCATAAAGCAGGAGAGTTCTGAGTTCTACAATGCTGCATGGCTGTAGCAGATCACAAAACCCCCTGATGTTTCTCCCCTCCTTCCTCCGGATAGGAGCAAAGGTTAACACCAGCCAATCACTATGGCCTGATGGCAGAGTCACTTGGTGTTCTCCTCACACAAGCAGGAACTTGTGAGGTCTGAACAGGCTCTAGCAGCCCACCAGAGTGGATAGCAGTGCTCCTCATGGCCATCCCTAGGGGGGTGCGGGCCTGGGGCAAATCACACTGTGTGGGCCCCTCTTAAGATTTTTATACTAGTAAAATCTGGGGCTGTCATAGCTGTCAATTTTACTGCACAGCTAGAGCAGTGACATTGACAAGTAAACCTGTGGGTAGAGCCCAGCTCCAGGACTGGGCAAGCTGCTGGGCTCTCTGCCTGGCTTTCCGGGCACTGGGCTTTGAGCCAGTGAGGGGAGCTGCCACCTGGGCAAGTTGCAGGCAGCTGCTATCTGGCTGCCAACCTGGGAGGTGGGCGACTGCCACCTACTCCGAGCTGGGGCAGAGGAGGCTTCCATGCAGGCTGGGACCCGGGAATGTGGGCAGGTGGCAGGTAGCTAGAGCGTGGGAGGCTCTCTCTCAGCTCAGAGCCAGAGCATGGGTGGCAGCCACCCAGCTGTGAGCCCAGCTGGCAAGGCACAGGAGGCTGCTGCCAGGCTCCCACCTGGGAGGACTGCTGTCTACCTCCCAGCTAGGAGGTGGGGCCAGGCGGGAAGCCGGCGGCTGCTGCCTGCCTCCCTTCACTGGGTTTTTTGCCATGTACCCCCTGCCTGGGTCTTGCATACCCCCCAAGGATACATGTACCACAGGTTGAGAAACTATGTTGTGTAGGACAGGAACATTGTGGACATTTTCTTTAAGTCCTCTAGTCAGTTTTCATTGCCAGGAAACATTTCTCCCAAGCACTTACACAGAAATTAATTGAATTAAAAAAATTAGAACAAGATGACAAAACTCATAAGGGAAAAGCAAGACCAAGCTTTTCTCACCAAACAATAGCCTCAACTCTCCCCAGTTTTCTACCTTTTAGTGCTAGTAAACATCTAGCAACTCCAGTAGAGACAAACACATAGAGACAGCAACTATGTAAATTAAACAGGTGGCAATAGTATTTTATCCACCCCTATAGTCTCACAAGCTGCTCTACCCTCTTTCCTCTTCAAAAGGCCTCTGGAGGCTCTTTTGCTTGATGTGTTCCAGGTGGATTAATAACCCCAGCTGCTCTCTCCAAAACCCACAACAGTATCAGAAATTCAACAGCTGGTGATTGGTTAAAGCAGCATCAGATGAGTAATCACCCTAATAGAGTTAATTTCCTGGATGTCTTAAGCCCTGATTTTGCAAAGACTCGCTTAACTTTATGCACTAAGTAGTTACTTTGACTTCAATTAGACTATTCACAGGGTGTATGCACATTTTTGCAGGATCAGGGTCTAACAGTTAATCAAGTTTACTTTACTCAGTGGTTTTTATGTGCCTGTGATATTTGGTCTCATTTTAGAGGTTGGACTATCTCTAGAAAAAGCTCCATAGCTCCCTTTGATCACTTGTTTCCTGTTACAGTTTCAGCTTTCTCTCGATTTTACCTGGGGCTTTTCCTGTATTTTTAACACCGATAAGGATTTTTTAACTGATTAGATCCCTTCTCCTTTTCTTACACATAGGAAACTAGGACAAAGGGGTGGAAGGGACCTCTTAAATCATCTAGTCCAGTCCTCTGCTATTGCAGGCAACCCCATCATATAATCCCATTCTTAAATTATCAAACTTGATGCAGATACAGTTGATTTCCTCCACACCTTGGGAATAGCAAATGATGGCTGCTGAGGCTAGAGCTCCAGTATGAAAGACAGGATGAGATGATGATGAAAAGCAGTGGATAGCAGGATGAGACAAAAAACAGTGCGAACAAAATACTTTTTGGAGTTATATTCATATAAAGCAGATTAAAGGTGCACAGCCATGATTTGTGACCATTGGGCTACCTTGTCTTTTAAAACAACTTTCCTTGCTGGTATACCTCCAGAATCACCCTCTTTTTGTCCCTTTAATTTGGTTCCGTCACTGTCAAAGACCTTACATGGTGGTGACTAACTCTTTACTATGGGCTATATCTCTCACTCTGAAACCTGTGAAAATTGCTTCGGCAGTAGGAGGGGCTCTCCAGCCACTTAGAGGAGAATGCACTGGTTCCATAGAGCTCCAGAGATGACCTACAGTCTTTCACACTTGACCCTGCTCCCAGCTCTATAGGACCAAGTTCTGTGGTAAGGCTTGCAACTTCAGCAAGTTAGGTCCCAAACTTGCCAGCACTTCTGCATGTATTTCATTTTACTACCATGAATAATCCCATTGATTTTAATGAGACTACTCACAGTAGTGAAGCTAAGCATATGCATATGTATATGTAAGTGTTCATGAGTTCAGGGCCTAAGCCTGTAGCATACCACACCTATAGTCAGGCATACAGGGAGGTGGTGGAATCTCCATCTTTAGGTTTGTAAGGCCCATCTTGACAAAGCTCAGGCTGGGATGATTTAGCTGAGGTGGGTCCTGCTTTGAGCAGGGGGTTGGACTGGACCTCCTGAGGTCCCTTCCAACCCTAATCTTCTAGGATTCATCACATTGGACAACGTTTCTTGAGAACATGTCTTATGATGACTCCTAGTTGGTGGGGTGGGTTTTTGTTGTTTGCAGAGCTCAGAAGTAACTCGTGATGAATCGTGTATTCCGTGAGTCACCTTTGCTTCCTTCTAGCCCCCGCTCGTTGTTCATGAACGGACAGAGATTTTCTCAAAGGCACTTCTGTGAAAGTATTCACAGACGGATTTCTGCAAATCACGCTAGGTCCGCAGCTCGTTGGAGTGGATCCCCCCCGAGGGCATTTGACGTTCACGGTGTCAGACAGATGTATGTACGGCTGCTTAAACAGGCCGCGGCTCCCTCCGCGGGCGAGCACAGTTCCCAGAGCCAGGCGTGGGCGCAGACAGGCCGGGTTACCCCATGACACCTCCATGGGGTGCTGCTCCTGCGAGGTTTGCTTCTGCCGGCCCTTCGCGTGCTTCGCCGGGCCCGGCCGCTTCCTCGCGGGGCTGCCTGGACACGCGAACGTTACAGCGGGGCGGGGCGGGGCGGGGTGGGGGGACCTGCCCGGCGGGCTGGCAAACCCCAGGCCTGGTGGCAGCAGCGGGCTGGCCGGGCCGGGCCGGGCCGGGCCTGGGCCCCCGCACAGCGGGGCGGAGCGGGGCACACGGCACCGCTCCCAGGGCTGGTGGGCTGGGCGGGCTCGTGCAGTCAGGCTGGCAGGGGGCGGGACTGGGCGGGGCTCGGCTCTGAGGCAGCCTGAGCGGCCGGCACCAGAGACAGCCCCGCGCTGAGGGACACACGGGCCGCGCCGCAGCCAGGGCCCGCTTCGGGCGGCGACGAAGTTCTGTGCGGCCGGCCCGGCTGGGGGCGGGGCAGGAATTGGGCGGGAGGCTGGGGTGGGTGGGGGGAGGGGTCTGCGTGTGGCGGGGTAGATAGTCCCGGCGAGGGGCGGGGCGAGGGAGTGACCCGGAAGTGGTTCCGCTGCCTCCCCGCGAGCTGAGTCACGTCACGTGGCACCGGCCCGCTCCTGGCAGCAGCAGCAGCAGCAGCAGCGCCCGGCGGGAAGATGGCGGCGGTGTCCGTGCTCCAGCCTCAGAGCGGCGGCTTCGGCTTCGAGAACTGCGCCCGGTGAGGGGCGCGGCGGTCCGGGGCGGGTAGAGCGGGGCAAGGGGGTGGGCTGTAGGCGAATGGGCCGGGGCCGAGGCCCCCTGACTCAGGGGAACCGCGCACGGAGACTGCGGAGAAGCTGCGCCTGCGGAGCCCGAGGTGGGGGAGCCTCGGCTGGCACGGCGCGGCCCGGCCCGGCCAGATCGCTCCTCACATGGAGGGAGGCCTGGCTTGGGGGCTGTGGGGGGGAGGGGTTGGGTTGCTGGTTCCGGGGGTTCAGCCGCCTGCGGCAGAAGTGCAGGAAGCGGATGCCAGCCTGGCTTCTGGCGCTGCAGTTATTGCTTTACTCTTCCTTTTGTTGCAGGAACACGCTCCTGGAGACGGAGTTTGTGAAGAAGGGTCTTCGGCTCCCTGCAGCCCGGAAGACGGGCACCACCATTGTTGGAGTTGTGTTCAAGGTGAGTCTGGGCTGCGCCTCTGTCCCACTCTCTGCTGCATGGGCCCTTGCGCCCCTTCCCTGTAGTATCAGTGCCCCACACAGTAGCCAGGAGTCCCAGGAAGATGTTTACAGGGGAGTCTGCTCTTCACCTATTCCAGGGTTGGTAGCTGTTGTGTAGTGGGTGTTTGCCCTCCATGAATGTGGGGAGACTTCTGTTTTGTGTGTTTCTGCCCCTTTTATTTGTTGACGCACGTAAGTTCTTGGTGGGGATGTGGAGTGAATACATCGAGAGATCTGCATTCTATTTTCCCTTGCTGTTTATTAGTGGAACAGGCAGCTAAATTCCCTTTGCAGAATCTTTGGTTCTGATTATGATGAAAAACAAAATCTCATTCCTGGTGGCCTGTACAGTTCTCACATTTAGGAATAATCATGCATCAAGCTCTAAATAGAGCATTTTTAATCTGAAAGTCAAAGATGAAATGTAATTTTTATTCTCTTGTTACTGCACTTTGAAACCTAAACTCTCAGGGAGGTAACTGGTGGGCTGTTCCTGCGGGTGGCAGGAGATACTATGGTGATGTGAACAATATAAAACCTGGGTGGGAAAAAAACATGAAATCTTATCTCTTCACTTAAGGTCCACTAGCCAGAGCTACTTCACTGGAAAGTGCCAGAAGTGTCTTCCTCCGCTAAACACTGCATGCTGAACACTCAACTCAGCCACTACTTACTTACTCTGTTAGCTCTCCTCACTCACAAGCGCTGTTTAGCAGCTTGCCTTTTCCTGTTACACTGTTGTATGTTTGATAGAGACAGAACCTTTCCTTTTCGTGCTTCAGGAACTCAGTTACAAATTCTTCTAGAGCCCAGTGTTCACTATTTCCCCCCCCCCAAGTGGTCATTGTCACTACCTGTTAGACTACTGTAATGGTAATATGGACAGTAAAATGTTTTTTCTAAATCTTAAAGTTTTCATTCTAAGTATCTCACATTTTTTGTAGGATGGCATAGTTCTTGGAGCAGATACAAGAGCAACTGAGGGGATGGTTGTTGCTGACAAGAACTGTTCAAAAATACACTTCATTTCTCCTAATATCTAGTAAGTATTAAAACTGTCAGTTTTATAGTATGTAAGTTTAGTGTTGATTCTGATAAATTGTAAACCTTATTGCTAATTATGAGAACTAGAGGAGAACTTTAAATGGTAGTTAATTTCACCAGTAATGCAGTTTGTTTCCTTTTGGTAGTTTCTTCATTCATGCCAGACAGTGAAAATAGGCTAGTTTGTTTCATGGTCTATATCTTGTCAATTTAATTTCTTCTCCTGCACCAGCATAATGCTGTAATGCTTGGGTTGAAAAAATTGCAGGAATGTGTCTAAACAGACAGTAGTGAAACACGATACCCTACAGTAGCTATTGGAAAGACTTCTTTCTGTCAAAGAAAATGCCCATAGTTAACTCTGAATGCATGTGAACTGTCTTCATATACTAAAGGGGACAGGAAACTATAATGGTTATGTGAATTTGATTAAATCAAGCAAACTAAGGGAGGAGAGAATAAAAATCTAACATTAAATAAAATCTTAATTTTGCTTGTCTGAACAGCTGCTATCCACTCTGGTGGTGGCACTGCCTAATTTACACTTTCTGGAAGATTAGAGTCAGTTCCACTTCTAGTGACCAAAAAAACAGGGACATTAATTAAAAACAATGTTTAAGATTTTTAAACTTGTAACTTGCCAATGTTTTCCAGTTGTTGTGGTGCTGGGACCGCTGCAGATACTGACATGACAACTCAGCTGATCTCTTCCAACCTGGAGCTCCATTCCTTGTCTACTGGACGGCTTCCTAGAGTTGTCACAGCAAATCGAATGCTCAAACAGATGCTTTTCAGGTAACTCCATGAATTCACTCTTACCTTTTTATAACACCCACACCAGGTAAAGCTTCAATTTATGAAAAACAGATAACTGGAAGATAGATTTTTAACTCAAAGGAGTGTAGTTAATGAACACTTCCTTCAGGATAAACTATTGGGATTGTATAAACAACTCCTAAATTCACCTGAACTTGAGAGAAAGGGATAGAAACAAATATCTAAATTGTTTTGAGGACACTATTCCCACAGTAATAATTTCTAGCCATTTATGAACTTACTGAATAAACTGGGGAGAAGAGTCAGACTTGTGCATGCAGGGCTGGATCCCACAAGCTGTCTTATGCTTTTCAGGAGGTTCCTAGATCCTTGCAGGATCAAGGCCCTAGTGAGCACTCTAGATACGAGTCTAAACTCACTGAATGGCAGTGAGACAGCACCTATTGCATCTTTAGTTTAAAACCTGTTTAGCAATACTTAATTAGTTCATGACTGCCTTGTCCCTGGTGTGTAGATCCTGGGTTTGGTACTCTTCTCAGCTCACTCTGAAAGATAGAAGTGATTGTTATTGTCTTCCACAATGAGTTAATTATGCGAAAGTTTGTAGCTAGCCAGTGTTAAAAGTCTGAATGACAAGGAGGGAGTGTTCTGAAATTGAATGAATAAATCTGCTTTTTTTATGTTTATATTGGTTTGACTTCCAGTGTGTTCCATGGGTGTAGCTACTCATTTTTTGTTTTTAATTGAAAATCTAGGATATTGACATAGCTATTTCAGTGGTTAGAGTGCTAGGTCTGTACAGAACACAGAATAATTGGTCTACGTTTTGAAATTTATCCAAAATGAACAAGTGTGTGTGTGTGTGTGTGTGTATATATATATATATAATTGTACGTATTTTTTTCTGTGGTGCTAGTCACAGTAATGTAGTATCTAGGTGTACATGTGTAGAACTTGCTTTGTGTTCAGTCTGTTCCATATACATGAGAACAGTTTGTCACTTTCAATGGTGGTTACCTTTTGAGGCCTGTAAAAAAACAAACAAACAAAAAAAAACTCACTGTGTTGGATAATACAACTCTTGCAAGTTTCAGAATATTAATCCGGAAAGCTTAAGTACATTAATCACATTTAGCACCCTATGAACGTGTATTGCCAACAACATGCTTACAATTGACTTGGACTAAAACTTTAGAGTTCATATGGATTGAACTGTTAATCACCATTGCAAAATGGAAGTGTATGACTGTAGTCTGCTGTTCATGAAAGTAGAAGTGCTGAGTGTCCTGAATTCATTTGCAAAAACACCTGCACCAGCAAAGAATAGCTCTGCTGCAATGGACAAATAAAACTCCTTTTGAAGTAGTTACACAGATACTGTCAGAACTTATTTCTGTTATTTAAAACTAAAAATCTCAGGCTGTGTCTACATTAGACCTGCAGTGGTACATCTGTGTGCTGCTGTAAGGTCTCCCGTGTAGCCACTGTACGCTGACAGGAGAGAGCTCTCCCGCCTGCATAATTAAATCACCCCAACAAGCACCAGTAGCTATGGTGGCAAGAGATGCTGTCCTGCTGACATAGTGTTGTCCACACCGGTGCTTTTGTTGGTGAAACTTATGTCCGCTGGGTGTGTTTTTTTTCACACCCCTGACAGGCAGAAGTTACACTGACAAAAGTGCCAGTGTAGACAGTCACAGAATTTTAAGAGCTCATTTGTGATTAGAACAATATTGTGGGTTGTATTTGATATGTGCTCATTTAGAAATATTGTAGTTAATGTTTATGGCATTTATCCTGCAAACTTGTATGCAAGGGCTGATCCCTGCATAAAATCCAGTTGTCCTTTTGGTGGTACCTCAATATGCAGTTGGTATTTTCTAAGTGTGTGGAGATGGGAATTCGTATGCTATCCATATCTGCAGCATCATGTAGTGTTTTCATATAACCTGAAAATCAGAAGCTGAGGGCACAGAAGCCTATTGGGCTTCAGTTTTCATTTTTTAAGATGAAATATTGACTTTTCTAGAGAAAGATGGTGATACTTGAAATGTTACTTTAACGTGTAGAAAAAGGCAGTCATATAAAAGTGTCTATATCCACAGACAGCCAAGTTACATTGTAAATAGCTAAGCTGAACAAGACAATTGAGGAGAGATAACCACAGAATTGTTTTTATCAGATCAAGTTTCCCCCTGCATGATGGCACCAGAAAAAAAGCATCATTTAGTGGTAAAGAACTTGCCACACAATCCATCCCTTGCTGTAGAACTGTGCTCCAGAATTTAAGCTTTCATTTAAAAATTTGTTTTTAGGCTGTATTCTTAGGAAGAAAACCTTTAAACAAAAGTGTAAACCAAAGCAATGTTGTCGTCTTGAGAGACAAACTCTCTCTTATCTAGCATTTATGCCAGCAAAACTTTTGTCTGTCAGGTGTGAAAAAACACGCCCTGAGCAACATAAGTTTTGCCCGCATAAGTGCTTGTGTGGACCGCTATATCGGAGGGAGGCACTCTACTGCCTACATAGCTACTGCCACTTGTTTAGGTGGTTTTATTATGTCCGTGGGAGAGCTGTCTCCCGTCAACATAACATGGCTACACAAGCGCTCTTACAGCAGCACAGCTGTACCAATGTAAGTAAGACTAGTCGTATAGCTGAGGGAGGTGTGAACAGGCCCACTTAACTCAGTGAAGTATTATCTTTGATTTGAAAGTTGTCATTTCAATATTAAACTTAACACACACTATTGATTATTTAACAGAAACATCCTACTAATGCATTTATCCCACAATTCCACCCAACTTCCTAAGGATGCCCAAAATTCCTTGACAATTTCTGCAGTGCAGTTTTGCATTTTCAAGGAATGGCATATTGGCACCTGGAAAATATGAGGACAGCCTAAATAAATATTAATGTCAAAGTGACAATGGGTATATTGTTACTTTTTAAATTAAATAAAAACACTTATTAAATTTAAATGAAGATGCTGCAGAATTCCTAGTCTTTGGCAAAATGGTTCCTCGTACTAGGACTCCTTACAGCATAATTTAGGTTCAGTTTAGTAGGGCTGGTAACAGCTGTAAAGAAGATTACAGTAAAGAGGGAAAACATGAAGATCAGAGAAGATGTACTTCATAAGTTTGTTTAGAGGAATGTAACAAATATCTGAAGTGCCAGTTGAGGGGACTGAATAATCAAGAATAAGGTTGTATTGGTGCTTCTTTCAGAACCTGATCATTCAAAAACTCTCTCAGCAGTAGATAACTGCTACTAAAAAATTCAAACCTCAGCTATTAGACCCTTAAGTAATTCAGCAGTTACTTGTATCCTATAGAGAGTGTATAAAATATCTAACCTTCCTTTGCATCTCTTGCAAAGTTATATTTGAGAGGATAAAGTTATAGGGAGAAATAGGAAATTCTAATGGTTTTGAGGGACTTTATATTTTCCTCTCCATCATCCTGCCTCTGCCTTCACCATTTGGCTGGGATAAGTCATCTGAACTAATTGAAGGAACATTGGACTAGCAGTTAAAGGAGCGTCTAGTATTTCAGGACTGTTTGTTTTTCCAGTTTTGCCACTGACTAACTGTGACACAATCAAATTATTCAACCTTACATTTTCCCCATCTGTAAAATGGATATAACACTTAGCTACCTCATATGTGGAGGATGTTTAACTATTGCTTGTAAAAATTTAAAAGCACAGTCTTGTATCAAAGAACCGATGGGTGACAGGCATTACTAAGGTGTCGTAGTGTTATTGACTGAATAAAATTGTTGTATTAAATTGTAATCACTTGGTTTCAGTCCTTTGATACAAGACTGCTTTTAAATTCACCACAGATAGTGCAGGAAATGGAAAGGCAACTCAGATTGTTTCTTTGCTTCTGTCTGACAAGGCAAAATGAACAAAAGTGCATGGCAGTTTTATAATAAAATATTTATATACTTTCTGATTCCGGATCAGTGTCTGCAAGGAATTTGCAGCACTGTTAGTATCGCTGTAAAAGAACACAGAATAAGAACATTGATATTCACTTAAAGATTGAAATTGTAGAAAGCTGCCCTTGAGTTAAACGTAAAATTTCTAGCTTTAGTAATATTCATTCTGATAGCACTGGCTTCACTTCTTAGCTGGTTATAAAGGCAAATACTGAAAATGTGCTTAGGCAACACTGCCTTGGCTGTAAATGTATTTCTGTAGTTTTATGTTTGAATTGAAGCCCACTTGCTTGAAATACAGAAATGTACCTTTTGTTATTGTTTGGGGGGAGGAGGGGAAGGGAGATAGGCAAAAGAAATACAATGTTTGACTTGGAAATTGTAGGGCATTCATCCTAAGATCATTCCAATTGATGGGTTTGCCATCATAATCTAGCATTGTTTTATGTGAGTAAGATATTTAAGCCACTTTACCAGTTTTTCCAGGCTGAACAGTCTGAGGGCATGTTCTCATCCCTTTTTTTAACTATACCAATATTATTTTAATATAGTGTTTTGCATAAGCAAGTTGTGTGTAGGGGTGGAAGGGGAAGGAATGAAGTATGTGCATGTGATTTTAAAAATGTTTCCAGCAATCAGGAAATTTCCCAGAAAATTAAACTCTCGGGTGGAGGAAGGGGAAAAAAAATTCCATGAAACCAAGTGATCTGGAGTCAGGATGAGTTACAGCAGTGGTTCCCAACCTTTTTGGCTTGATGGCCACAAATACTATTTTTACAACCCTGAAGGGCCACCAGTCTACCAACTCATAAACATGAGTTGACGTATGCACTATTAAGAACTACAAATCTCTACAAATTTAATGTAAACATTTAGTGCAAAGCACATTTTTAAAAATTAAGCTGTTAAATAGTTAGTTACAACATATGTCCAATTCATGCAACTCTAATCTAATGCGACCTTCTGTGCCTGGAGACCAGAAGCTAAATTGTCGATTGTCTGGCTTCAGGTTAGTGGTCGCCAGTATCATCAGACCACTCAAATTTGGGTCTGTAAGGCGGGCACAATTCCTGTTTTTGATCAGTTTCATTGTGGAAAATGCCTGCTTACACTGGTAGGTACTACCAAAGCGGCAAACATAATGCTAAGCAGAAGAACGCAAATGTCAAAATTAAGTCACTGGAAGCCCCAGCACCTAGGGACCCAGGCAGAACGCTTTGCTATCTGCTGGAGCCAGCGGGAGGGCAACGGTGGACCACTTTGAAAGAAAGACCCTGTGGGCCACAGGTTGGGAACCACCGAGTTACAGTAATTCAGATTAGCTGTTGGTCAGCTCGTCTGTTCCAATGGGCTGTCATGTGACAGTCATTAAAAGCAATCTAGATATTTGGACCAACCAAAAACTAAACATGGAGTGGAGGAGGGCATGCATTTTTAAACTCTTTCCTGTAAAATAAAAACCTGTTTCAAATGCAGGAATAATGCAGTCTCAGAATGGTAACAGTTAAGTGAATTGAGGTGGCATAATACTTCAAGACAGACCTGAAAAAGTTAATCTTTTGATTTATCCTTCCAGTAAAGAAACAAGGGTGTGCACAGGATAGCAATGCTCTAGCACAAGTGTACCATCTCAGATATTCAGCACACTTGTTGCAGCTGAACATTTTAATTGTCCAGTTTCAGAATATGGCGGTTTAATACTAAAGTATCTTTCTTTGTGCTAGAGTTAATTTTTCTTAAATGAAATTACTACATACTGCTTACATTTGCAGAGTGCTACTGATAGGTAGCCACACGGTTATTTTTCCTTTATATAATGATTTTTAAAAGGGCAGATTATCTAGACCAAATAAGGTGGCTGTATTTAATATTGGCTAATACTTAGGACTGGTATGTTTTTGAAAGATATATAGTTAGATTATTACACATGGAGAAGACCTGTTATAATAATGAAAAAATACTTCAGTTTTCAGAATGCACGTGTTGTGTTAAAATAAAATTCAGGTTATTTCATCATGAATGTCTAAATTCATGTTTGTACTTTGTTCATCAGGTATCAAGGTTACATTGGTGCTGCTCTGGTTTTAGGGGGAGTAGATGTTTCTGGACCCCACCTCTACAGCATCTATCCCCATGGATCAACTGACAAATTGCCCTATGTTACTATGGGTGAGTAATGTTGCTTTACTTCAGAAGAGTGTAGCAACCCTGCCTGTTAACTGAAATGCTTATATTTGCTCATAAGTGGTGTCAGGAGTTCAGAACTAAGAATGCAAATTGTACCTGCTTCTGTAAGATACCTGATGATTCTGTTCCTTCCTTTTACATTTCTCCAGAGAAGTGGCTGCATTTCAGTGATCCCTGTGTAGCTTTCTGCCTGTCTTGATGGTGTTAAGGCTTAACTGATGTGGGTTTCTCAACACAACAAATTCTCAAACAGTCCCTCCCTTAACATTCACTGTAGGTTTGGGTCTTAGTAACAGGCCTTGTAGACTACGATCTCAAATCATTTAACAGTTACCATTTTGAGACTCTTCAATCCTACTGTATAATCCACCCTTATAGTATTTTTCTGCAACCGCTGTAATCAAGAGAATGATATACACTTAATTGATTTTAGATGAGATCTCAATTATTTTATAAGCTATTTAGTTATTGGGAAAATGATCTGTAACGCTGGTGTAGTCAACTTTATTCAAATACATCTCCTACTGTGGTCTTCATAACTTCTCAAGTCCTTTTGTGCAGCTCCCTGCACCTAGAACAAAATCCCTCTGTATGCGCACCTAATATTCTTGCTCTTTGAAACTCACTTTCCCCAGACTTCCATTCCTGGGCTGTCTACTCCTTACCTCTTTCCTTGTGCCAGTATCTAGTTAAATAACAAATCTTAAAGTATTGAAGACTGCGTGAAAGCAAAAACTTAATAGGCTTTTATAAAACACACACTGAAAGTATCATAAGATCACTTACCTAGTCTGGCATCCCATCATCCATGCTTCCATTTCCCTTAACAAGTCAGCAGTCTTATTTTGGCTGGTGCAGAGGTTTTGAGTGGGTGGGTTGGTTGGTGAGTGGGATTTTCTTGTGGTATAGCCCTCTGACCAAACAAATGTTCTTCTTTTAGGACAACCAGAAAAGTCCAGACCAAAACAATATAATACCATCCTTTGGCCCTCCACAGCCTCAGTCTTCTACCCTATTGTCAAAAGATTAGCCAGTCTCTTGACCCTCTCCAGTCTAAGCAGTTCCTTCCTAGGACCACAACTCTGTTGATGCAAGAGAATGAAGGAGGGAGTTTCCTCCCACTCTTGCTGGAAGCCCCAATCTGAGTCCCTAAACACGTGCCAGCAGCAGGCCTGTGACCCACATCATTACTATAATACCCCGTGTTTTCTCCTTCACATGTTTTACCCCTATCCAGAGATCCTCTCTCTTCTCCCAGGCATGTGTGCTGGCCCTTTTCCATATCCTCTCTTGGACTGCTTCCTCAGCTCTCGTTAGAAAGCAACACTCCAGATCTGAGCTGTCCAGGGTGTCTTCTCTTCTGAGGGAAGGCTGTCTTTCTTGTATTTCCTGGCACTCTTTCCCTGCATGCATTTCAGTAGCCTACAATTCCAAGAATCCCTCTGGAGACTACATCTCCCAGAAATCCCGTTACACACTGCACCAGGATTGGGCTATGCTTATCTACAGCCTGCCTTAAACAGCTAGTGCACACCCTGTTATAGTGCCTGTGTGCTCAAAATGTTTGAGGGGCCCATACACCCAAAATATCACCTTTTGATGTTCCTCGGAATCCAGGGCTTGAGGGAAGGAGAAGTATGCCAAGAAAAAACAGTCAGAAACCCTCTGTTTTTCATTTCATTTTGAACTAAGGAATGTAACACTAAAAAATGGGAACTGTTAAATAACAATTTTGTGTCCTGAGTTTTAAGAATTAAATACCATTGCATCTTAGAGACCAAATGTAAGAGTTAAGTTCAAGGGACGTATAGCAAAGTATTTATTTTATAGGCATTTTGTCATCCAATCCTTAAGAGCACTTTCTTACAAAGCCCATAAAAGCCCTGGTTGGGTGCAGCACCTGGTTTTCAGAGAAGTTATTGCTTTTTCTTTTACAGCCAGTTTTTTAGTACCAAAATGAAATCACATGAATTTCCTGCAGTCACATAGTCAGGCAGTAGCTCAGATATGATTGGAATCCAGGGAACTCTGGGCCACCTGTCGACAGAGCTTGCCATTAGAGCACATCCTCCTATCTTTTAGGGTATGTTTACACTGCAGATAAACCCCCGCAGCCAGCCTGCGTCAGCAGTGTGGACCTTAGGCTGGAGCCTGGGCTCTGGGACCCCCTCCCGAGCCTAGTCTGAGCCCAAATGTCTACACTGTAGTGAAAGAGCCCCATAGTTCAAGTTACATGAGCCCATGTCAGCTGACACAAACTAGCCATGAGTGTTGAATTGTAGCATAGACATATCCATAGATATGTTTTGTTAGTTTCTAATTGATGGATGTTGATGATCTTGTTAAAAAAAAATTAAAAAGAAATCTTGACATCAGCAGGGTACATGTAACCCTCAATTATCCACAATGTGAGAAATTTTGGATTGTATAATAGTTCACCTATGCATTGTGTGAGAGTATAATTGATGTTGATTGTTCAACTTGTGTTTCCTCTGTGGTCTTTGTAGCAGCAGAATACAAATCATTGTGCACCCTGGCTGAAGTGTGCCTGTCTTTCTTTTAAAATGAAAAAATACTGCTCCCATACTGTGACTTTGCGTTCTGGAGGTAGGAGGCAAGTGCAGAGGTTATTACCCTTGCAACTCCTCAGTGTTGCTTATGAGCAAGAAGCCTAAGTGCAAACCATAAAAAGGAACTTGTGTGTCATCTTCTAACTTTCAGACCTCCTTAAATAAAATTGCTGAACAAAATATAAATGTTTCCAGCGAGTATACTAGGAGGCCACTATGTTATCACAGAATACAGAATCTATATTCTGCTCTAACCTTTGTTCATTGATTCTGCTCAGAAGGGCTCATCATTCTCTTTCTTAACCAATGTTCACACTTCATGTCCAAGCATATTTCTTCTGCAATAAATGTTCAGCTTTGCCTTTGTCTGAACTAAAAGTGAAAAATATTTTAGAAAGGACCTGGAGGAATACTCAAAATTTGTTTCATATTTAATATTGCTTATTTTGATTGATCTTTCTCTGAAGACAAATGCTTGAACAGTCAAGTAAAATGAAAACTTCCTGGGGTATCCAAATTCGAATTCTTTGAGTCTTCATAATCTTAAAATGTGAAAAATGTTGCTATTTATAGAATGTTCCAATTTAATTTGGGAATTTAGAGCATTCACAGATTGTTACAGTCCACTGTTATTAAAACAAGAGGAATTGCAACAAATGACTGTTTAGTATTAGAGAAGGTAAAGCAAAATTCTTCATAATTGCATTATTCAGGAAAGTGATCTGATGGTAAGAGTTAAGCTCTTCAGATCCTTATGAGGGCAACCAAACTTGCCCAAAAAGGATTGCACCAACCAGTTAGTAGTGATGTGAGGGCCATACATGTCTTCCATAAAATTAGACAGTGACTTCAAGCACTCAGTTCATATGGAACAGATGCCATTGTCTGCTGACAAGATTAAAATGGAACATTTTATACAGGAATCTGTTATCCCTGCTAGCCATGTTAAAGAGATGTTAACTTAAAATTCACACTGGAAATTCTTACCTACTATCGTTACAATACTTCAGATTGCTGCATTGAAAACAGATGAAAGAAGAAAACTCAATTAGTTCAACTCAATTTCAGTTAGTTTACTGGTGTATTTGACAGTGCTTTATTTCCCCTCTATAGTCACAATTGTTGTTTCCCCACCTAACAAAAGTGTGACTATTGAAGATATATTTGAACTTGAGGTTCTTTTAAAGGTGAGTTTGGGTGTGGGCTAGTTGATAAATTAGGTTTGCTTTCAGGTGCACTCTGGTCACCAGAATTATATCCTTGAATAATGGGTGATGCAAAGTGTAGTCTGCCATGGTAGTAGAAAATGACCCTCACTTACTATTTTCGTGGTTGGTGCTAACTTTTTTGGACATTTTAAATTATTGTGATTACTTCATATCCCCAAACCAGTTACTGCATGCTGGCTTATCAGATAAATCATTTTAAAATGTATTAAATAAATTCCTTGTAGACAATGTTCTCTTAATTCTCTATTAACTCTTCTTTGTTAGGCAGACTTAAGCTCCCAAACTGTAACTGAGTGCTTATCTCCAGCTCTTCTTGCAGGAGTATTGGTAAAAATGAATCAAACTCTGAATTTGTCAATTTATCCTCTTCAGGATTTTAATATGCCTAAAATTATTTTTAAAGGAAGGGTTATCTGGAAACTAGGGCATTAAACAATCTCTGAATACTAATTTATAGAATAAACATTGTCCCCCACAGGGAAGCCTTGGGATATCTATCCGAGTCATCTAGATAAGATTTTATCTCTAGGTACATTGATCAATTTCTTAATTATTCAGACATGTCCAGAGGACCCCTATGTTCAGAATCCTGTAGTATTTAATAAGCTCTGAGACTTGCAGGTGAACCATACTGGCTGTAGCCTTTGTAGTTTTGTTATAGGAAGGAACAGAACATGGAAATATAGTTGAAGGTAAAGCTACAGAAATCTGTCTCAGCATTTTACCTATTTTTCTTAAGTGAGCATTTATAGCAGGAGTGTCAAACTCCTTCTTTGGAAAGTTCTGAATTCTATTTTTACTTATGGTCTCTGGAATAGATTTAGGACTACTTACTCCCTGCATCCGCATCCGACACCCAGTGATGTTAATAGGTGGTTTGCACAAAGTTCAAATATAGAAAATATGGCTTTCTAACTAGTAACTAAAAGTTCAGTTATCCTTATTTAAATTGCAGTCTGATAAATAAGACGTTATAAAACAGCAAATTAATTGTACAATGTCATGATTGGGCTTTACAGTTAACACTTATCTGAAATTAATGTGACTGGGAAAGTTGACATTGCTAAAGCCATTTCAGGCTGTCTGCAGACTCAGGAAGTCAATGTGGCATCGTTTGACTCTTGGCCTTACATTTTGGAGATTAAGAGGGCTGGTCTTTTAAATGAAAGTGTAGATTCTGCAGTATCTGAATATAATGCGCAAGGCCACATAGATAGATCAAGTGGGCTGGATCTGTCCTGCATGCCAGGAGTTTGACACCGGATTTACAGCATTTAAATTTATGTCCTTATCTATAGTATAGTTAGTCATTCTAAGATAGTTTCAGATGAAGAAAGTTGAACTGAAATTAAAATTAGGTTAGTCATTGCTCCCTACACAGGCTCTTTTCGTCAATTATTCAGATCAATCATATAAAACACTCAACTTACGTTATATTCTTCAAAGTTGTAAACTGTCTTCAGTAAAATTTCTATCTATCTAGAATATCTGAAAATTGGCTTCTATGATAACTTGTGTCTGGAAACAGGATAACTTTTGTTGCCGCTGACTCAGAACCCCAGGCCAAAGATTCTGCTTCTCTAGAACACTGAAAACTAAAGCAGAGATTCCCTGGAGGTCTGGGATGGTGCCTGTGTCACCAGTATGGGGTGTTTATAACACTTGAGGATATTTATCCCAACCTTCCCCCCTGCCCCATATGCATCCATCAGTTCTCATTTATAATTTGCCCATTCTGCAGAATGCTACATTAGTGCATAGATGGGCTGATAAAATGGATGTTTAGTAGGGACTGTGGTTAATTGAGCTTCTCTTCACCAATCCATTTGACCCACATGCCATCCTCTTCCCCCTCATGCTATTCCCTACTGAATTTGCAGGAATAATAGGGCTATTTTTATTGGCAGTGTAGCATTCTCCTTAATTTGTTAGAACTGAAGAACACAGATGCAAGAATGTCCTTTATTGACTGGATTATAAAAACATTTCTGTTATCTGCAAAGAGTGTCTGAGAAGAATTTGGAGAAATAACGTGGTCACGAGAACACTACAGTTATTCATTATTTCTTTTGTGTAATTTTGTTTTTCTTCCATCTGAGTGAAAACTAGATACATTCTAAACTCTTATGTAAGCTGATTTCAGGCACAGCTTACAAAAGCTTTCCTTTTGATACCTCTCACAAACCTTACTGAGAATGGGTTTCTCATTAGTGTGTGAGATATATACACATCCATTTACAAGGTAATTGCTTGAAAGTCTATGGCCTTTAAGGACTGATTTAATATATTAAACAAAGAGATAATGCATTTAAAACACCTGACATCTAACACGTTCCTGTTTATATTTAACACACATCCTTTAGCAATTAGGTTTTTAAATGTCTTTTAGGTTGCTAAAATAAAACACAGTAAATTAACAGGATTGTGCAGTTTGTAATGTGAATTCTGATTAATTTACAGATATTCTGCAAAGGTGGTACTGGACCAATAGATGGTGCCATTACCTTAGAAACTGGTAAATTGTTTACTTAGCATATAAAGTCAATGAAACTATTGTATTTATTATGTGATGTCATGGTCCACTCTCGCTCTTGCTGATCTAAATTCATATAAAATATTAATTTTTTGTTTTATAATGTGCATTAAAACCATTGCCAAATTATAAAACTGTAAATTACTTAATAATGCAAATAGTGATTGATTAGTGAACCAATGGTGTAGAGTTACAAATCAGCTTTTATCAGCATGGTTTCTTCTGGCACTTTTGCTTTAAAAAGCATTAAAGTCTGATATTTCTCTATACACAGTTCACAGATCCTGACTAAAGAAAATCAACTAGCAGGAGCAGTTCATACAAGATGTACATACGGTCCCAACCATTTTAGTTCTCTTTAGCTTAAACTTCTGTTTCAGTGTCTACTGTATCACATCTGTTATTTACTTAAAAGCATAACCAAAGAACATCCTGTATCCTTCCATACTCCGCACCAAATGTGCTGTTTCTGCCCTCTATCCAGTCCACATTGTGCAGACAGGTTCCATGCTTAATTAAAATAATTTGGTTAAAGTTTATATAGCAGCAATGTTTAAATAACTTCTTAGATTGAGGTGCTGTTGTGACCTCTAGAAAGAATCTCTGGTGGGATACAAAGTTCTTGGCAGGAAACGATTTGTCTGGTTTGGGGTGGACTGGTAAGCAGAGGAGAGAGAGTCAAGCGTAGTGCTATTTATGTGGCTGATTGGTGCGAAGCTGGGGTTAACGTGCTGGAACTTTGATACCTCATTACAGACCAAAGACACTTATCAGTATTTGAAAAATGCCACAGTGTTAATCTGTCTTCATATGCTGAGTTTGAAATCAAGCTTACACCACTGCAGCTGGCTGCTCAGTACCTAGAATAGGTACATATACTGTATGCTTACAAATAGGTTCCATTTTATAGGGTTTGTTTCACTGAGTCAGAAGCGCATAGTATTCATGATGGAGATGGCTATCCCCTGCTCTTTACATATATATCTGGCACTTAAGGGTTTGTTTTTTAACTCCTAATTTAAAAAAAGTTGTCACACTTAACTCCAAAGAACGTTTTCACATGACGAATTAGTACAAATTAACTTACTTTTTTGTCAGCATGGATAGTTTTCTATAAGGGCAAATTACTTTGATTGGTGAATTTCTGAAAATTCAACAGTACATAGGAAAAATGGATTTTTCTGTAGTGAGTGGTGACTACTTTTGTGGCCTTCCTTTGCAAAGGGTTTAAAAGATACTCAGTGCTTACTGAGGAGTGAAAGCATCAAATTAAACTGTTTATGCTGACAAAGGACAAATTTGGATTTCAGCAAACGATGCAAGATTGTCTGATTGCTTGGCTTGTCTCGGAAAGCTTCTAGCCAAGACTTATAATGAAATGCATGCATAAAATTAAACTGCTTGAAGTCTGTAGTTCAGCGTTTGGAAGCAGTACGATGTTCCAGTGGTCCCTAGTGGCTGAACTTACTCCCTTGGTACCAACATTGTTTCATATTCATAAATCAGCTCTTCATGCATTGGCAATGTCGGCCTGCGGAGCAAGCAGTACCACCGAGAGACTAGGCCGCTGAGCCAGGAACCAGAGTGAAAAATGATCCCAATCGATGGGGCTGTAGAGAGCACTGAATTTTTACCTAGAATGAGCAGCAAATTGAATAACAATGAGTGTGTGTGAATAAGTGCCTGTCAGGGAGCCCTGACACTGATGGATTAGAAAGTTCTAAGTGTTGCTCTCTCAGTGCTGAATACCCCCTCCAGAGTGGCAGGCTGAGGTAGCAAACAGGTCTTTGGGTGCTGAAAATGGACTGCTGTTAAGCCGTAGGAAGTTCCCTTCAGTGAAAGTTCTGCTAATAAAGGTCTAGTTAAGCTGATTTTAAAAAGCCATTGCAATTAATTGTGAAACTGGAGGGAGGGGGATGAGAATCACTAACATCTGGATGTTTTTTAGTGCAAATACTAGATTTTAAAATGAAAGTTAGCTGCTAAAATAATTTGATAACTCCTAAATTATGTAAGCGACAAAGTGTGATTCTAACAACATTTCACTACAAAAGAGTCCATACACTTATTTCTTAACCTAGTGGTAGATTATAACGGAATGCCAGACTCCAGAAAATAGTTTAAAATTAATCTGTTTTGATCTCAGAAATGCATTGTTAGGTCACATGTCCATATTGATTATCAGATTAAAAAAATTAGTACAGACTTCAACCTCTCAAATCTTAGTTACAATTTTTTGTATGATTCAGCATGTCTATCATTTACAGTGTTACCTGATTAGATGTTAGGTTAATTACCATTTTTTTAAGAAGCATCTTTCTAAAATGATGCTTACAGAAAACATGCACAAGATAAACTGCATTTTAGGATTGACAGATCATTGGGAGTACTATACCACCGTATTTTGTTTACCCAGTTTACAATTCTTAAACTAATTTTTATGAATGATCAATTTAATATAACGAAGCTTTGACTGAAGCTGTGCTTTTAAGGTCTACATATCTGGAAATGTGTGGGTCTTTTAAAATTGATCAGACCATGCACGTTTGAAAAAAAAATTTGCTCTTAATTTCAAGATTGTTTTATTAATTAAGCATGGTAATTATCCAGATTTCAAGTAACTTTTAAGAGGAGATGTTTGTGTTGAGCTGAGGAAAGAAATGCTGTTGTACATACCACTAAAGTAGTAGATTAAATATTCAGACATGATCATAATTAACACTAATGCTAAAACAAATATATAATATGATTATTATGTTGATTGGGAGATTAGAGATTAAACAAACAATTAAATTGAATTACCAAATGTGACAGTGCTTTACTAACCCTTTCAGTGGCTTTGAGATATTAATTATTATTGTTGAACAGCTATGCTTTTGATTAATCGGTGAGGCTGAATCTCAACTGCTGGTATTTTATATAGGATGCTATCTATATAAAGTGGGAACACACTCCCAGATAAGTTTCATATAGCCAAGTTGCTGTTACAGATGGCAAACATATAACTGGTGCTGGTTTTCCTTTTATGCCATTGTGCTTAGAGTACCAGACATTTCACAAGATTTTGAAATAAGTATGCATTTTGAAAATGTTTTAAATATGAAAATCTGGCCATAAAAACTAAGAGTTTTTGCCAGTGGCCCCTATGACAGGGTGCTTCACTCACCACAGGGATGGCGCCGCCTCCTGGCCATTCTGGGGATTAGCGCTACAGGGCTGATGCCCCTTCTGCAGTTGCACTTCTGCGGTATGTAGCTCCTCTCACACTTCACAAGTTGCTGCTGCCTCTTTGTGAATCAGCCCTCCATCTGGGTCACTGTATGTTTTGCCTTCCAGTGTATAGTCCTGCTAAGTCTCTGTCACTTCCACAGTGACCCAGGCGGTCTTCTAGTTCACTGTCTCAGTGGTGCCACTTCCTCAGTAGTGGGTAGGGAAACTCAGGCCTCCCCTCTACTCTGTGTTCCCACCCAGGTGCCCTACAACATGAAGCCAAAATCTGTGCAGTCCCCAAACTTGCTGCTTACTCCCTGGCATGCTTCGTACCCCAGTACTCCCTGCCCCCCTCTGGGGTTTGCCAGCATCTCTCCTCCCTCTTCCCAGGGATCAGCTGTAGGCTACTTGTCTCTAAAACCCCCCGCACCTCCCTTCTCCTAGGGAGTGACTGCAGACTAGCTCCCTGGTTTTATAGAAGCCCTGCCTCTTCCTGCACAGGTGAGCTTCCCCTAATTAGGGCTTTTCTCTGTCTTTACCCTAATAGGTTAATTGGTCCATCTGGCCTCCATTAACCCCTTCAGGGCAAGTATGGGATTGACATCCCATCACAGCTCCCATTTAAACACCTGCTTGAAGTAGGCAGTCTTTTAAAAGTACTGAACTCCCAGCAGCTCACAGCTTCCCAATGACATATCTTGGGTGTTGAAAATTTTTGAACAATCTGTCTCTAATTCTTTAAAGACAGAGGTTTTATTGGGGGGAAAAAATGAGTGGTGTGTTCTTTTATACACCGGGCCTGCTCATCTGATGCCAGAATGAAATGCCACTTAACATAGATCATTCAGATGTTCATAATATGATTATCTTGTAATTTCATGCTTTAATCAGTGGCTAACCTAGTTTAGTGTGAAGAACAATAGTCTACAGGGTTATTGTAACACTGAGCTGAATAGGTGCTATTCCCATCTCTGTCAGAGCCATTGTGTAAGGGTACATGCAGACATCACTATCAGTTGCATATATTTCACATTTTGAAGGTTATTTTGCCAACATAAGGAAGGGCTAGAAACATTCTTTTAAAATTATAGCTTAGATTCTCAAGCAGTTTGACTGCTGCTTAAAGCACTCATTAAACTTTCTAGTAATTTGCTATGTCTTTGTAGCCCTATCGGTTCCAAGACAAGAGAGACAAGGTGGGTGAAGTAATATCTTTTATTTTGTCAGAAGTTGGTCCAGTAACGATGTTACCTCGCTGACCTGGTTTCTTTTCTAGTAATTGTCTTTCTTTCCCTAATTAATGGACAGTAAATTATTATATTTTGCAATATTAAGATTTGTCTCTTCATGCATTAGCACTGGAAAATGTTTAATTTCTTTCTACATAAAGCCCAGACATGCTTGTTAGAAATTAATTTTTGGTGGATATAGAATACATAAATAAAAGAACAGCTTTGGTTCCCACATACAAATAGTCTACCCACAGTCCCTTAAAACCTTGGTTTTTCTGTACTTACACTGGACACTCAGTGAGAAAAATCAGATGTCCAGCTTTTACTTAGTTCCATGGAATTGTATTGCCTGCTTGCCAGTCATAACGTAGAACTTTCCCAAGACATCCCAAATACCTGGAACATTGTGGATTTGTTTGAATCATACATTTGACAACCCCTGGAAAATTGGTGGTGTTTGATAGTGAAATTCTACAGCTGTACGTGGAAGCAACTGTCCATTGCTGGCATTCTGCCAGGTCTGCAGCTGTATAGACAATCAAAGGTCTCATGTAATGGCCGAGTTCATCATCTTGTACAGAGGAATGAGCATTTTTTGCTAAACGGTTTCAATAGATACACTTTTTAGTGTGAATGGATCAAGGTGTAGCTCCAAAGTACCTCACATCCGTGCTGGCAAGTAACAGATTACTTGGATTATTAGAGTAATGCAGAATAATAAAATGTATTTACTTAGACTTCTAAAAATGCATCCATATTCTCGGGTTGCAAGTAGAAGCATAAAAATACAATTTAAAAATTTCACATATTACCCAAAGTCCCTGTTGAGTGACCATAGTTCAAACATCCATATCTCCTCAGAAGAATTGAACTCTGTTCCTGAACAGAATGTGGGGCTGTGCAGTAAACCTTCTATCAAAGCACTTTTCTTTAAATGTGAGGCAATAAAGTTGGAGTATCAGTATAAAACTCATACTCAGGTTTTATAAACTCAAGACTTACAGTTACAAATTTGTAGATACATGTTGCACTCCTGCTCCACAGTCTGCTTTCCCTTTTAATTATTTTGTTAGGACCTTCAGGGATTCTGTATGTTAAACTTTGAAACTAATGTAACATGTAAAAAACAGATCTCAGACTTTAACAGGCTTTTAGTGTCTCATCCAAAGCCTCTTTAGGTGAGGGATAAACTAAATTCATTTTTTAATTTGAATGTCAAATCTAATATTTGTTATCTTGATCAATATAAATAAGGGGCTATTTTAAGGAGCATTTAAATTGTGCGTTATTTTTATGATGATATATAAAGTTTCTTATACACTAGAGACTTTCCTTTCTTTAGAAGTTTGTTTTGTTCTTGTCCTGGGATTCTGAAGCTTTTGGGTTTAAAACCTACTCAGGATTTTGTCCTTGGGATCTCTTTTCGCCAACCAACTGGTGGAGTGGAAGACTGCATTGATTCCAGTTGTGCTTGGTTTGAGATTATTTCTTATAAGGAAAAACCATTCTAATTGAAGAGAGAACACCACAAGTGCTATGTAGAATAAGTGGATGGTTTGGAAAGCTATCTATCCTCTTCTCTAAGAGCATTCACTGGCATACACAGGAAGTGTATGTACAAAAAAGAGGTGTGTATATATAATGGGAGAGTGTTAACAGAAGTTTTAGAAAGTGAATATAAAATTCTGATCAGTGGTTATTTATTACGAATAATAATCTTGTCTTTGAAATATTAGTTTCCAGAATAGAAGTGTAAAAGTATCTTTTGTGCAATCATACTGTTAATCACGTGAAAGGCACTTAGATCGTAGTATAAGCAATTCTAAAACATTGGGTTCTAGTGTTTTCATTAGGCTTCTCATCCTGCTTGTAGAGGGCCTTCACCTTTATGAATTGTCTTTGGGGTACATCCCCCATCTCCAGTTAGAGATGCTTTTCCCTATAATTCCACTTAGACTAGCTGTGGTCTTGCAGCTTCATTTATACACAGGATCCCATATCTGTTCCAGAAAACAAGTGACTTTGCCCTTGGTTAAAGAAGCAGTGAACTTTCTTTTGTTTGGCATTTGGTCTGTGGATAACATCTATTTATATAGTTCTCTTCTGCTGCCACTCCCTGAAAAAATTCTTTTTGTTTCCAGTTTTAGCTGTTAAAAATGGAATCACATATTGCTCCAAGGCCTAAATGAATAGTCATTGCTTGTAATGCAAGTACACACTTGGAACATCCTACTGCTTTTAAATGTGATGTATTTGGTACTGTAAAGGTAATGATCCTCAACCACAGCAATATTCTGTAACAGGAGTATTTGTCATATTCATAGGGATTACCATGTTCATTGATTTGTGTCTGTAAATCTGCTGTTTCTACCCTTTAAATTTGATCTATAATTGGAGCTCCTTAAATGGTTCAGATAAGGTAGTCTGTATTTCCTCAACAGTGTCACTTGTCAGCTTCTCCTTTTTCATTATACATTCAGCAGACTTGATAAAATCAGCAGGACACCTCATTTGAAACTGTTTAATCGCTGCCTTTTTCTTTCTCTAAACCATTGAGGTGGTCAAGCGATGTACACAAATCACTTTAAATAGAAAATATGGCTTTCTATGTGACCCAGCTAAACAGATAGTGGTATGCAAAACAAGTTAAAAAGTAATAAATGCCAAAAAAATCTTTAATTGGAGTAAAAAATTGTAGTTAACTTTATTCACTCTCCAAAAGTAGAGCGCCCTGAAATATTGTCAGGGCCACGTACAGACAAGATGATGTCTTCCTAAAGATTCACTCTTTTCTGAACAAAGCAAGTCTAAAATTTCAAATAGTGCTGAGCTGCTTTTTATATTCATGTGTAGGAAGTGCATATATATGCATAAAGCCTGCAGTTATATTGTTTCAGGAAAAGAGGGGTTCTGTTGCATCAGTACCCTTGTAGTGCAACCTTTGAATGGATCAGAGATGTGATGTTAGTTTCTTGATTCCATATTTGTTGTTTTGTCTATTTGCTGTTACTGTTCAAAGTACAAAGTAAAAATAATGGTTCAAAATAAATGCTGCATAATAAACTGGTTTAAAGTAGATGTTGAAAATAACCTGGTGGCAGCAACTATTGCCATTGCTGGTACACTTGTCTCCCTCCATGTGTCACGGGGACTATACCAGGGCAGCTCGTTAAAACAATATATTCTTTCTAAGTGTCTTCGTATTTAGTGTTTATATCCTGCAACCCGCCAAGTACAGAAGTGGGACAGAGTGACAGGAACAGGAAATATAAACTGTGGCATTTCTTTAATTCACTTTTTATAACCTTGTTTTTATACTTCAGCATTTTACTGTAAATAATTTACACTAATAAAAATAGGACCACACCAAGTCTGTATGGAGTAGAGGTAAATTTGGGACTCCAGTGTCATCTGTCATGAGAACGGATATTTAAAGAGTTCATTAAAATACTGATCCCTATTTTACCACATGCTCAAGTCAAGTTTGTGGTGTGTTGCAGTTTTATCAATACCCTTGTGGTTTTTTAAAAAAAATACTCTATAGAAATTCAAAAGCTATGTTACAACTACATCAAAATTGAAATAAATGTTTTAACTTTATTGTTGTAGGTTCTGGATCATTAGCAGCCATGGCAGTATTTGAAGATAAATACAAACCAGACATGGAGGTAAGGAATGTTCTAGTCTTTTTAATTCTCAAAACACTGACATACACTGAATGGCGTTTGATGGCAATGTTGAATGGTGACTTTTTTTTAAGAAACCCTTTTACTCCCCCTCTCACTCTATAGTGTACTGGCTTATTGGAGAGCTGTCAAATTTTAATGAAAACAGTCACCTTACAAATCACACTACTACTGTCTAAGTTTTTTAATCGGTTGTTACAAAAACTTCTATGATTAATGTAAGTGAAAGATTGGAGGAGAAATAATTCTCTGTTTACAGTTTACTTTTGGCATTTGACACCCCTGTATAATCAGTTTCACTGTTTCCCCTGTATAATCCTTTCCTCCCTCCCCCTGCAGTTTGTGTATCTTTCACAGCATTTTAAAGAAAGGAAAATGTGATTATAAAACCAAAACAATGGCAGAAGCCAGTACCTGAAACTACTTTTAATTAATTTTTTGAAACTGAGTGGATTTCAAGTTGTCTGTTTCTGTTTAAATAACTGTACTTCAGTCTTCAGGATCTACCTAAAAGATGTTATCAGAACATTTATAAGTTGCTTTGCTGATGGTCTGTATCAAACTTGAATAATCAATAACATGCATTTATAATGCAACAGTATTAATTTAAGAGTAATAGCTGAAAGCAGTGGTGTCATGATCAAATTTTGAGTACATAAGGTGCCAGAATAAGCTGGTCCATTCTCATTATATCTGCTTATGAACATTTGCATTGCATTATTTTCATTTATGTATAATATTACGTAGAATATAAAATATACTAGGATTTTTAAAAACCAATTGTTCAATACCTATTCACCTAAAAAGGTGAAAAATCCACAGTTGTCTGCAGATACACTATTGATGAAAATAAAAATAAAAAAATTATGATGCTTCCTGTGACTGTATCTGGTAAATGCCTCAGTGATGTCAAGCCCTCCTTTAAACCACATTAATCTCTTCAAACTTTCCTTGAATGCTCCTTCTAGTTGCAATTGATTAATAATTCCACATGTTAAAGAAAAAAATGAGAATTGAATACAAAATTGAGAGTTTGAAATAGATTAAGTGATTCTAACACTTAGTTATTTTTCATAATTATTTTTGGAACATCAAAGATAGCTATAACATTACTTTAAGGTGTTTAGTGTTTAACTGAATCCTGTGATGGCAAAGCAAAAAGTTGATTAACTGCAATAAATGTCTTTGGATTTCACTAATCTGTGTTGCATCAGTGCTATATAGACCAATATCTGAAGTCTCAGTACAATTGGTATGTGTATTCAGCAGCATGATCCCATAACTCCACTGAATTTCTATCTGAAATTTTTTAAATTTACAATTTTAAGTGCATTGTCTTACTCTGTTTTCTTATGGAGTTACTTCACATGCATTAACAATCAATTAAAAATTTGTTGTAAGTGCTTTTCTAGTTATTAAATTGGTTAAAAGATTAGACAATGGGCAATAAATGGATCACTTTTCAAATTACCCCTAGAGAGACTTTTCCCAGAACATTACATATGAAATAGTTATAGTTCTGTTAAAATATTTTTTTAAGTTATGATAACTAACAAGATCAGGATTGCGAAGCTGCTGTACTGCAGAGAGCACCTAATGAGACAGGACCTTGTTTAGTGTCTAGAATGCATAAGCAATGTTGTCAGAATTTGGAATATTTTTAATTAGGTACTCAAACGCCTTCATTTAAATAGCATTAAGATTGTGCGACTAACAGAAAAATCCATTAAATATAAAGTAAAGGTTGAGTCTCTGCCTGTGTAATGCATACCATTGTGAGAGTGGCACATCACACTTTTGACTGTCCAGTTTCCTGAGTAACTGGGTGTTTTTAACTTATGCTACCTGAATTGACAATGACTAAAATCCTTAGGAACAATAGCTACTGAACAATAGCCTCTTCTTAAGGTTCAATAGCATAGTTTTTTGCCATCTTGAAAGGAAAACCTTAAATCCTGTTTTCAATTAGTTACCAAGATTTTTGGTTTTTTAAGCCATTTTTGAGTGTAACACCTTAATACATAATTAAATAAAAATAAAAGCACCAAAAGTTGGTAAACTTCCAATTTTTCTACTTTAAAAGGTCAGCCTAATTAAACTATCTTCATACACAACCTTAAATGGCAGGTGGAATTCACTATTGTATCAAGCATGTAAAAATGTAGTCTACCCATTTGTTGAGACTAGCATATAATTTAAGCCTGGTTTTATTTTATTGGGTGTCCTATTAATTAAAATAGTCATATAGTATCACATCCAAACAATCTAATATAGCTAAGAGCTAACTGAGAAAACTCAATTGGACTTCTTTAATACTTAAGTTCTTCTCCATTTTTCTACTATGGCTAACAGGCTAAAAGTCTAACTGTTAATTCTACATTTTTGAACACTGAAAATTAGGTTTAATGTACATAGTGGGATGTTCAACAAGATTTTAAAAAGCCCAAAATAAATATTAACGGTCGTTCTATTGAAAGGAGTAAACAAAATCACATAAAAATGCAGCAAGTCTTTGTATTACGTGGTATGGACATAAATTGTCAATTGCTAAAATGCATTTCAATGATGAGAAATTTAAAATTCCTGGAGATTAATTCATTAAGATTGGGGAGAAGATTAATGTTTTTCTGTCAAGATCAGTACTGCTCCCTTTTGCATTAATTGTCAGAATATCTTGCTTGGGCTACTGAAAGGTAGTGGCGGGCTGCAAGACCATCACATCACAGAAAATGATTCAAAGGCAAACTGTCCTGCACCCTCTGGTATCGACTTGCAAATTAGCATCTGGAATCTAATTAAACAAGCTTAATGAAAGAAGCAGCTAAATACTGCTGGAAAAGACAATCAGCTTTTTTCCCTCTGATATATATTCTGTACTATTGAAGCTGATCACCAAACACATCGTGTGAGCAGAGTTAAAAAAAATTAGCATTTATTTGAAGAATAGGAACTGTTTTTCATTCTGTTATGCTTTTGGCATGCACTGGTGTCCCATGAGAGCCATGCCACAGCAGATAGTGCACAATATTTATAAATCCATGACAGGCAATAATAGGAACTTGAAAAATTCTTTTGCTAGAATTTCAAGTTGAGAGCTGCCAAAAGCGGAGAGGATCAAATCTGCAGTGGCAGCTGCTGTGCCCTACAGTTAGAGTTGTAGACTTTGAAGATGCTCAACTTAAAGAAATGAAGACTGCAGGCTTAGCCAATTTCTGCAGGTTTCTAGAGCCCTGGCTCTCTGCCTTTTGAAGATGAGTTGCTGAAGCTTCTCCCATTGCCTGAGGCATGCTAACACCAGCAGGATGTGTTTTTTTCATAGACTTAGCTTGTCTTCAGTTTTGAGTAGCACATGCTTTGTCAATGCCAGCTGTGATGGTCCTTCCCTGGTTGCAATGCTGAGAGATGATCTATACCCAGCATCCTTCAGAGAAACTGCTAAGATAGATAGTGACGTACAAGTGCTACTTCTGCAGTCTGATTTATGGAGTCATGTTTCATTGTGAAGTAAGTGCTGGCCTCAAGAGGAACTGTTATAGATTGCTGAAGAAGTGAACACTTTCAACCCTGAAGGCCTATAGATGCTTCAAAATGTGATGCCAAGCATCTGACCACTATAGAACAATATTAATCTGTCACGTGGGTAGCTACAGATCTACCTTAAGCAATGTAAGTGGAAGAACAGCACAGCTAATAGGGTGTTGTGGGCTTAGATCTTACAGTACAGTCAGTTTTTCCTTTCTGTAGAGTACCACATGGTGTTAAACATCACATTCAGTTTTTCAAGTACATTAATGGTTTGTGCTGTTCAAAAAACAGTATCAAGAGATATGGCAATCATCCTGAATTGGGATAAATTCTGCCTACAATATTAGGAGCTGGAGCTTTTGAATTGTTTATATTCTGGTGGTGGTTGGATTCCTAGGGATATTTTGTGGGGTGGTGAGGGGGGAGACCTTTAATAATACAAATGTTGGTGATTGACCTTGCCTCTCATGAAGGAGAAGTTTTTGTAGGTTTATGGAAGAAAATTACTTGATAAAAAACAGCGGAGTGTGCCTGTATTTCTCAGTCACTTGACGAAAGCTTCATGTTTGACTTGAGCAAAGATACAGGTTGCTCATGCTTCTGCTTTCTCTTTCACATTTTATCAAACCAATAAAAAGAGAAGCCAAAATAAGGAGGCACTAGAAAGATGACCAGCAGAAGTAATAGAAAACCATGATCACAGGGAAATTCAGTAAAAATATGTAATGTGTTCAGGGTCTGAGGATATATAGCAAAATAAGGGGGTGAGGAGGAAATGCAGGATTTAAATAATTAAATCTGGAATGGATCGTTCTAAAAATGTAAGAACATGTGGTGTTTATGATCTAGCAGTCTAACATTTGTGGGAGTCATAAATGCTGACAAACATTTTACCTAGGGGGAAGAGATCTCTAAAGCCCATAATCAAGATTTCTATCTCCTTTCCTCCCCCCCCCCCCCTTCAGCCTCATTCTCCTAGCCATATTCCCTAACTTTCAAAGAGAGTTACAGTAAAGGACAGGGCAGACCAAGGTCTGTTGGTTAATCCACAGGAGAACTTGGTGCTATTTCTGGCTCTGCTGTTGATCACTGAGAATCTGGAAGCCTATGCTTCTGTACATCAGTTTCCCCATCTGTAAAAAGGGGATATCCTCTTGGTCAAAGGGAGATGAGTCTTAATGGACTTATGTAACATCTTTGATGGTCTAAGATGGAGGGATCTATGTAAGTGCTAAATTACTGCAATTTTGTTTCTATTTAAGGAAAAATACTTAAAAGGCATAGTTTAGTAATGTTATGAAAGCACAGCATTTTCTTCCATTATTAAACATTATTAAAATATTTCATAAGTACTCTGGGAGACAGTGGGAAAACATGGGTGTAGCAGTGTGTAGCTGAGTATTTGTTTTTACTAACTACTGACAGTAATACTGGTTTATTTTTTCAACTGTCAAAACTCTGTAATCTTCATCAGCTGGGGTTGTCCCATCAGTCTTATTTAGACTGTGTCTGTGTGACTCGATGCGCAAGAGCAATGACAAGCTGCATATGAATTTTGTATTCATTAGTGATGGTTGATCAAAATGTCTGTCCCTGCCCTAGGGCTCAGGTGTGGAAGTCTGCAGGCTAATCCCACCATCTGACAGTCAGAGGTTTAATGACTCCAGGGGAAGGTGACCACTTGCTGGGAAGTTTCTTGGCTGAACTCAGACAGCAGACAATAGAGATCAAGCAAGACTATCAGAATTAAGCTGAAAAGCCTGCCTGAGATACTTGAACTCCTTTTGGCATCATACATAGACCTTAAGTATACAAAACAAAACAAAAATCTGACCTCCTGCAAAAAAAGAAGTGCTTAGAATTTGTGCTCTTACGTACCTGTTTATTTCGTTACACAGTGACAATAGATTAGGCTGTTAGTGAACATGTCTTTGCTGCCTCTTATGTGTTGGTACAGATTTGATATTTCCCTTATGTGAGTACATTACTCAGTCTCTTCACAGACAGGTATCAGATTTTAGTGCAGATAAAACTTTTTATCATGCTGTTTCCTATTTTTAAACTAAAATTATTTAAACATGTTAACTTAATTCCTGTTTGACATATTAGACGGGTACTGTTCTTTTCTTAACTCCTTGCATGGACTGACAAAGAATTGATTTCCATTATGGAATTTATGAAAAACTGGACATACAAAGTTAATTTTAAATGTATCCTACTACTTTGCAACTGGATATGCTCTTAAATGACTGGGATTACTGGAAAGGAGGTTTTAAAATATGCTCTTTGCATATATCAAAGCACAATTTCTGAACAGAAGTCAGATGATAAAACTGCCTACGGGTGATTTCCTTCTGAGTTACCACTGATCCCCAAAACATGTCTTTGTTCTGTATACTGACTGACTATCACCAGATACAGGAATCTTGCCTAAGTTTATCCATTCTTTAGTTTAAATTGGATCCTACTGCATGGCAAAGGAAACAATTTACTTATCTTTTCAGAGGTAACACTTAAAGTTTGTACACAATAACATAGACGAGCTATTCACAAACTGTGCTGAATGTTAGAGAACATTTTACAACATATAGGATAGATGTAGGACAGGACATCACTTATTTATTGATGCATTCTCAGGAACCGATGTTTCAGTCTAACTTTTTAGTTTGTATGTTTCCTGTAACTGTGGAACAGGGAAAATGTACTGAGAAATATTTCACATAGTGCAATGCCTAAGTGCTGCCCCTGCAGTGCAAATCTTGAATGCACAGTGTAATCTCTGTCTGAGCAAAGAACATTGAACTGGAATAAAGTCATAGCGGAATTTAGACTAGGCTGAGAGAGGAGATGCCCTTCACGTGAATGAAGACTTAAAAGGTTTATGAAGCATTTTAGTAAACTTAAGAGGAAAAGTTTACAAGAGGGCCTAGGATTATTTTCTTCTTTTAAAATAAAATGTTGACCTTTCTGCACCCTCATCCTTCATCATTTTTGGTGGTAGTGGGAGGAGTAAGTCTCTAAAGCCCAGACCCAGGGGGAGTACCTTTCATTGGCCCCTTCCGTGGAGTTGCAGTCATCGTGGTGCAGCGCAGAGAGGAGTATCAGCCCTTCCCCCAAGCTAGTGCCTGGGTTTTTGTTGTTGTTCCTCCTGCGTTGGGAAGTCTATCCTACTGCCACAAGCCTGCTGACAGCTTGTGTCTCTCTAGCCTTTCCCTCTAGCAGAGGTGGGGTTTTAATAGGCCTGGAATAGCCTTTGATTGGGCTCAGATGCCTCTAATTGACCTGAGGTAACCTTCTCCTGGCTGGCAGGAAAAAGGGCCTTTCACATCCAGTGCTGACAAACTGGCCTTCAAGTCCCCTCTTGTAGGCGTGGAGCTGCAGTGTTTGCCAGGTCCTATCCACCACACCAGCCAGACCACCTCCCCTGCTGCTTGCTGGGAGCTGCCCGCTGGCAGCTGCTGCTAGGTTAACAAACTCTGTCAGGTCTTTACTGTGGTAGAATTATCAAGCTCTTTTATTGCTGAACAAGTCCACTTCATTCTGAGAATCTGTTCCCTAGAAAATCTGAATTCTGATATTCATCACAAGTGATGGATTAAATGTGTTCTTATGTTAACTCACAGTTACAGTGAGTATAGAGGCAGTCAGAAACCCCACAGATCAAGATGAGGTTTGTAATTTAAAATTCCATACCACTGGAACAATGCATTGTACTACGCTTTGTGTAAGAAATGAAATATAGGAACCAGTGTTACCGAATAGTATCTTAGAATCATATACGTTTTTGTCTTGGCAGGTAATTTGGCATAAATTGTTAATGTAAATCCAGGTTAGTGGGGAAGACATTATTTTACTAAAAAAGATAAACTGCTGATTAATTCAGTATAGAACTCAATTACAAATTGAAAGTGTCTCTGCGGGACTCCAGTACCCTAAAGACAGCAGATGTTGAATTGATACTCCAGCATATTTCACACTGGTATGAAATATTAACATGGTTTATTACACTTGTGTGGTGTACAATATCAGAAAGGGGGGAGGTAGTGATGAGTGTGGGCTTGCAAGCATATGTACCAATGAAACATGAAAATACTATAATTACAGAGAAGAGTAAGGACTTTATGAGAGATGTATTTTTATTGAAGAAAATAGCTCCGTAGAAAATGATAAGTTTAAAATAGTATAAATATTTACATTTTGTTTACAAGTGATATATATAATATACAAGATAATATAAAAACACAATCTTTTTTAAATGTACAAAAGCAAAGTCTTTATTTAGGCTTAAACTGCTATGTTCACAGCACTGGTAGCCTCAATGGCCTGCTCAGACCCAGTTTAGGTAATTAGTTACTTTTATTCCGTATTTGCACTGTAGTTTCAATAGGATATGTCATTCCTCATTTCTCTAGTGTACTGTTCCTTTTAAATAGATCACCCCAGAAGTGGTTACACTTTGGTGGTGGATGAAGTGACTTGTGTGTTAATATACCACCACGATGAAAGCGGCATAATTTCCATAGTAGATACTGTAGAATTTGGATCCGAGAGATTTCCAAGTGAGCCTCTCCAAACTGGAAGGCAGTATCCCTTTTTAAAGGTGATTGGATAGCAGAACATGAATTGGTGTGTTGAGGTGGTGACATGATATGGGCAGTAGTTAGCTGCATCAGCCAGCAGCAATGACTGTGTTCATCTTCTTAAGTAGAGAGATAAGTATTAGTGTTTGCTAGGACTACACTGAAACACAGCAACATGTGTTGTAATTTTTAGGGTTACTTGTTTTTTGTTTTATAACAAGATTAGCCTACTTTAAAAGCTTGCAGAAGAACTAGGATCTAGGAAAGTGTGTGTCAGTTAATTTTATATAATAACAAATGTATTACTCCAAATACACCATGTGACCCAAAGAGTTCCACTAGGTAGTAATTTTCCAAGGAATACAAGTCTAATTACCACTTTTTGAGCGTCTTATACATTCAAAGCTTTGATCAAAAATTGAGAGATTTCCACAGTATATATATAAGATACACAGACTTGTATGAAGGGGTCTCCGTATAACTGGTAATGCTTCAGAATTTGGAGTTCTTCAGTTTTGTTCCAAATTAGTCTCTGCAAGCAGGATTGGAAAATAAAGCAGTAGTTGCATTAGTTTGATCTAAGATAGCCTGTACTGCTTAACTGAAAAATGTTAGGATTCTTCTTTTAATCTGGTCACTCACCATTATTATCCCGTCAGCAGGAGTGTTCGGAACATCTTAGACTTTAAAAAGTGTATCTGCTACAGCTAAGTAAAACCATTTGTTTGTGCTTCAGAAAACCCTTACCTAAGAAAAACACATGCCTTCAAGTACCATGAAGTTCCAGAATTCTGGATGTGAGAAATTCAGCTCTGATGGGGAGCTCCATTTTTATCTCTGTGCGGGTGGGCATAGCAGTTCTGGGAATTATTTTGTGGGCTGCTAGAGGAAATTTTTGGATCCATGGTTAATCTTAATCCAGTGGTAGAGAACACCCCCATCTTTGAATTATATGATGACAGAGTTACAGTAGTAGTTGGGTTCCTATATATATTCACATGTCCTAGTTTCTTGATCATCTCTTCTAGCATTACCCTAACTTCCTTCAGTCTTTTTTCTGTACACTCTGGAAAACTAACGGCTGTTTCTGGCACTTGTCTGCCCCATTTATGCACCATTTTGAATACAAAAGCAGAAAATATGTTAAATCTTTGTTTCTCACTGTGTGAACAAACTAATCTTGCAATGACAGATCTCATGGTAGTCTTCACTGACCACCTTTTCTTCTCTGCTTTCCCTTTTTTACTGCATGTCTTTGTAATTATTTCAACTGCTCTTCGAACAGTAACTTTCACTTTAATGTGCTTTAGCTTTAAATCAATCTGCGGATTTGAGTGCAGTATCTTTTCACATCAAATACACAGTGATTCTCTTTAAAGAAATTCCACTTCCCCTCTGTGCTCTGTTGTCATTCCTCCCCTCCCTTTCTTCGTGGTGTTAGTCTAATCGTGACAAACGCAGCTGTTTACTATGTGCCTGTTCTTTCCTTTAGAGTTGATAGTGGTGTGTTCCATGATATCTGTATATCGCATCACTTTACTGTCCATCACTCTTACTCCCCTTGACATCCTAGTGTTGTCACAGAATTAACATCCCCTTTGCCTTCTGCTTTTTCTTTTGTTCATTTCTTAGCTGCTGCTTAACCTTCTAGAGTCTGGTTTCCAGAAGTCCTCTAGATTTGATGAGGCCACTTTGAACATCGCCCCTTTGAACCTTTTATTCTCTTCAGTGTTTCTTACTGTGATCAGTGGCGTGCTAATATGAGCTTGTTTTTTAAGGTGTTCAACAATCCCCATTCCCACATGCTCCAGATGTGCTTACTCAGCAATATCCCCATCTTGCAATATTCAAACTACAAGATTTCTCTCCACTCTGTGCCCCTAACAGCTCCTTCATGACCCTTTAGAGCATGTACAAAAGATGGTGGGGAAAGACAAGGTAACAAAACATGATGTAAAGGCAATGTCGATAACTCCCCACAGTCAGCACCAGGTGCAGTTCAATTAAACTTAACAATTCCCAAGTGGTCACTCACGAACACTCACTTCACCCAAACAAAGTGAGATGAAAACAAAGCAGTCTCTTTTGATTCTGACATCCAGTATGATAACTTCATAAAACCCTTTTTTTTTGTAAAGCATTCATCTGCCTATGACATTCATCACCTAAATTCGATTGTATGGGAACTCCATGATTAGGGCTTTCAAACAGTCTGAAGATTAAGATTGTACACCCCAGCACCTCCCCCCTCAGTTCAAGTTAATAATGTAACCTTTCAATCCTCTTTAAAAACAAAAAAACCCAAAACACTTTGCGGCAGAGTTGTTGTCTTGGTTCCACTGTCTCCTTGGACTTTCCCAAAAGATTTTAGTGTTGCTTCTATTCACATATCGATCTCCAACACAGTTTTTCCCGGCAGACAGGCATATCCACACTTTCACATATAGCAGTTTGCTGATTACTCTTCTAAAGTCTAATTATCCTTTTGTAGGTGCTTATGTCCTTCAAGAAGTATCGTTTTCCTAACTCCCAGGCCTTCTTTATAGATTTTTACTACGTCTCTGTCCTTCTTGGGCTCCCAATACCTCTTCCTCATTCCTCAGATTCTTACTTAAAGTAGTTTGTATGTTTCAGTACAGTAAGGACATGGAACTAAACTTGTTAGAGCATTTTATTTATTTACCAAATATCAAAATAGGATATTGCTGGTTAACTACTAGACCTTCATTCATTCCACTTTGGTGATAATCTAAATAACTAATTTACAGAGGGGTTTGGTTTGTGTTTTTTTTAATCTATAAATCTGTTTTTTGGGGGGGAAGGGGGAGAAGAGGTCTCCTGTATAAATAGCTTGTTAAGTTCCCAAAACGTCAGAGACAAAATATTTTCTAAACAGCTGCAACTGTTCTATGTGTTTTGAGACATTAATAGGCATAAATATAATAATTCTTCCTAAAAGCTTTTAGCAAAAAATAGAATTAATTGGATGTAGACATAACCAACAGCCTCCATAGAAAAGTCTTCTAAATTTTTACTCAGGTGGTATTCAAAATCTGAAAATCATTTAAGTGTGAAGAGAAATTCAATTCAAGCTATATACAAGAATAATGTGGAAAAGTTCCTTATCAGTGCTATTTGGGACTTGCTCCATCGCAGATGTAGAGAGGTAATCTATCAGTTTTTGAGTGTCTACAAAATGCAACTCTCCAGATAGCAGGTTTAAAGTAAAGATTTAATACAGTCTCCATCTACTATGATGTTGCAGTGACAGTTTAAAACTCATTCTCTAAATCTCAGCAGACTTTATAGCTAGCAGTGGGCCAATATAAAGTTTAATGGCATTACAACACATAAATCATCTTTTAAAGATGCTACTAGTAGCTCCAATATTAAATGCAGACAATCGTCTACGTTATAAATAATTTATCAAACACCATTTCAGATTAGCCTTCCATGCTGAGTTATTTATTTTAGCCTTTACTGTGGTATTCCTAAGGCACGTTTTGAAAGACCCATTACTGGTCAGTTTAATGAACTTGGGGGTCTGTTTGTTCCCTTCAAGCACTGGGGTACAGCTGTGGTGACCATTACACGGCTGATCTGGACCTCTTTGTGCCTTTTACAAGTGCTAGCCATTTGTCATGTAGTGGTAAATGGAGTTGCACATTGGAGTCCTGGGACACATTGTGTGATGTAGTGATGGAGACAAACAGATAGCTCTATAAAGTGCTGCTTGTCACAGCTGACTTGTGTTACAGTACATCACTCTTACTGTAATCTCATTTAAGGAGCAGTGTAGACCCGGGAGAATGATATTCCCAGTTACCTTGGTCTTTCCAGCCATAAAGCAGGAAGTGCTCCTTTTATATACTCTGAACTTTTAGGGTTTTTTAAGATTAATTATTACAGTGACTCATTCATGCCACTGTAGTTAAGACTGTGTCAGCACTTTATTATAACCCCCTATTTTCTGACCATAAAAATCTCACTTCTTTGTAGAACTTTGTATGCAGGGTCCCTACCCAGGAACAGTTTTTCTTAAGCCGGTTTTTACAAGGCCGTTTGGTCATCTTTTTAAATTATGAAAGTGGGAGAAAAATATTTGTCACATTTGGGTGCTGTTTAATTAAACATCTTAGATCTAATTAAATAGGCTGAACTATTTCAAATTATGGTCCTGTAGTGTTTAATATTCTGAGAGGATCTTAATTATATCAGACATCTACCAAACAGAGACTGTTTTGGTCTATCCGTTACATTGGGTTTAAGACTATTTTGCTAACAGAGTACAGATGGTGCATTTTAAAAGCAAAAAATGTCAAACTGCTTATTTACCCAAGAGATTGAGGTGACGCTGAAAGAAGATTTAAAATTGAGCAGTTTTTTTGTGTTCAAATTGACAAAAGTCTTGAACAACTAAAGCAGATACATTTGTCTTTATCCTCTATTCCTTCAGTTTACATTTACTTTAAGTTTAAAATTTGTACAAAGGGATTAATTTAAAATAGCAGTAAACTTCAGGGTAACCAAAAAAGTGTCATTTTATTTGGTTTACTATGTTCATTTCCAAAGACAGTAGTAAAATGTTCTTGTCATGCTGGGAATGTAATTAATGAAATTTTTCTTTTACCAAGTGAAAAAAACCTCATTTACTACCACAAAATAGTGAAGTGATGTGCAGAAATTTTTTTATATGGCTTGGCTGTTTTGTTCCCTGGGGTGAATCTGCACAAACTGCAGTTGAATATATTTTAAAAGGTTTCATCTGATAAAATGGGAATGAAGTAAGAAACCGCACTATTTCTGGGGCTGAGTGCAGACCTCTTGGTCAATGTCATAATTAAACTGTGAGCATATGAACACTGCTAATAACAAGCTCTCGTATAGAGGGTCACTGGAGAATGTAAAGTATGCGCTGGGTACAGACATGATTGTGGCTGAGCTACTTTTGGGATCCTCTTCAGCTGCACTTGAATCCTGGTGCTTGTGCAGCTGCTGCTTGAATCTGAAAACATTCTCGTCCTCGAATACATACCCTCTGGATCATTATTTCCCGGACAGGCTTTAAACAAAGTGAGCAGAGCTGCAGTTACCAAAAGTGGCTTTGAAAGCTAATTTGCCAGTGCATTCTCGATTTCTAATGACGGTGAGACACATACTCAAACTGCTACATGAAATATTAAGAGCTTGGATAAAACAGATAACTTTTGAGATTCAAAGTTCAGTCGCTCCATTGTGCCTTGGTTGTACAACGTTTAATTCAGCCTCGCCCTAGTGCTGGACTAAACACCACCTTGGTGAGTTAAGAATAAAACTTTGACTTGGAATTTCCCATGTGTGTATTAGACTTAAAGTAACGGGTTTCAGTATTGTTTCATTAAGTTTAAGTCAATTAACATGTTTGTTCAAATCACAGAATAATCACATTTTATTTTTTAAAAAGATGTTCCTTGATCTTATGCATTGGAAGTAAATTATAAAGGTGAGGGTTAGAACCGTGTGTAATTTGGATGTGTAATTTATAGCAACTTCAGAAGGTGAGATTTAAATACCGAAGGGCAAGAGTCCAATTGAAGTTAATCCTAGCACTTCAGTAAAAGTTCTGATGGAGTAGGGACTGGGTACTAAGTAATGTTCTCCCCTGGATGAGTATTAACTCACATTAACGTAACTTGGTCATTGAGAAAATACTTTGTCTTCTGTTTCCTTAAGGTTTGATGTATTGCTTCAGGAGATTAAATTATTTGTGTTTAATATCTAAAAATCATGTTCTCTCTCATTTCATCATGAGTGGGTAAACAATGGCATTTTAATACCTGTGTGTTTTTCTTTTTTTAAAATACACATGGGTTGGCTACATCAGTGTACCAAGTAGTGTTGAATTTACTTTATAATTTGTATTGGGCAAGAAACCTATCGGTTACCAGTGGTCAGATACGTTTCTGCTACCCAGGTGACACTTGCAAACTGATCTCCTCTCCCCAGAAGTTACTTCTGAGAACGAGGGGGGAGTGAACAATTTCCAAGTGTCTGCCCCCAAAAAAATAACAAGCGAGACAAGCCAGGCTCCAGGTATTTTTAAACAAAAAGCGAGGTTCCAAATTTCTCATCCAGCCAGTGTCTGGACTGGCTCAATCTCTCCTGTTACCGTTTAAAGAGATTAGAGGGGACCAGTCCTGGAATGGAAGGAAGTAAATAAATAAAATTTCAGGCCAGCAAATCAAATTAAAAAAATAGTTGTTGTCCCAGCTCTAATCCTAGTCAGCCCAAATCAGGGAACATTTTTTAGCAGTGGCTACACCGATGGTCTCTAATTTGAGTCATTTTGCCTATTAACCAGAGGCCACTGTCAGTCTTTGCTTAGTACCTGAATTTTTTGATAGTTCTTTTTGATCTCTCTGAATTTAAGACCAACCAGTTGCTCTGTTGTTGCCCAGAGTTGTGATTTATGGACTTGACATTTATACGTGGCTTTTCTTAAATAAATGAGGTAGTAGGACATCTGCTTGTGGTCTTACGGTGTGTGCGTGGGTGGGGAGCATTTAGTCCAGTCTGAGCGAGGACTACTCCAGAACAGTGGGTCCTACAGTGTGATGTGAAGAGCTGGCTCTTGTTAAATGTGATCTTACAGAGAGGGACATTAGATCTAGCTTTTCCTTATTCTAACCATTATATTTTAAAGCAATTGCTGTAGTTGCTACAGGGATTTTTTGTGATCACGAATGGCAGGGGAGGTGGGCCCTGCAATCACAAATGGCAGGGAAGATGCACCGTGAGACACATCTGTTAAGTTTCAGCATGGGACTGTATCTTTTCCCACTGTGAGCCTGTTCCAGCTCCTGCTGGATGTATGTGAAACGTGGATGAACCACTCTACCCGTAATGTACCATGTCACCTCAATAAAACGTTAATGCCGTGTGTTCACTTACAGTGTGAAATCGCAGATTCTCATCGGTCTCACGATCCTTAATGGTTTCCAGCGTTGTTTGCAGCATCCCTGGATCTGGTCAGGGATCATCAGTCAAGCGTTCGGTTTCATTTCAAATGTAATTCTTTCCCTTGCTGAGACTGCAGAGGGAGCTAATGTAGCTATATAAGCTTCCCCTTTCTGCTACTGAGATGCTACACTTATTGGGAGTCTTTTCAGGACATAGCGTACGTATATCACAGAATACATATTTTGAGGCCACTTATATAAAAGTTACTGAATGAAGGGTTTTGTTGTAGTGTATACAATTAAACAGAACTTATTGTAATGTGTGCTCTCTAAGGGAGAGTTTTGTTGCTTAGAACACTGGGCAAGCATTTGTTGGTGCATTAAACTTAGTGCAGTCTCTGTGAAAGGTAATGTAGATAATTTCCATTAAGTACTGAACAATTCAAATGATAAGTTATGTAAACCAGGTGTCTGTACAGTGTGCATTTCAAGAACATAACCAAACTCTTTGAGCATTAGAAATCCAATGCAAAGGGGGTATTTCATATAGTGATTTGTAAACTTGTGTAGGACTAAAAAGTAGTGCATAATTTTAGCCATAATTGGAATTTCCTTTAGATTGAGGGTTCCCCCCCAGTTGGAACAGAAGTGGTTTTTGTCCTTTCCTAGAAAATCCAAGTCTAGCGATGAGTAGAATTTTGTTGCTTCATTAACTCTGAACTAGTTAATGAAACTGCACAGTAGAATATCTGTACTTCAGACAAAGGTATAAATGTATTGCACATTCATTTCATATTAGTAGTTCTAGTCCATTTAAAATACAGTTTTGTAGTTGTTTACAGACCACATCATTACTTATCTGGAATTGAACAATTATGATATTTCTAAACATGCACACTTCTCTCCTTGGATTTATATAAACGTCGCCGTACGCCCATTCCTGCTATAAATTTTATATTCTCAAATTGTGTTTTTCAATGACTTAGTTAAAATACCAAGTAGAAGTCAATTGAAGTATGTAGATTACTAAAAGTTACAGTAAGTAAGTTGCTTTTAATACTCTCCTTCCCTGCACTGGAATATGAAAGCATTAGCCAGCTATGATGCAGTGCCGATCCAAGACCCCCTGTAATGCAGCTGTTCGGATGAGCAGAATAAATGTTGCGATCCAAGTTGGCTATGTTACAAAACATACAAGTAATTTTAGTACTAGTGAGGATGATTAAATAGTCTCTACTCAGGGAAGTCTTGTAACTGAACTAGTACGGATCTTCAATGTGTAGGCGTTTAAGATGGCACTACAGAGTGACTCGCATTGTGGATGGCTGTACATGTATGTATTTAAGGTTTGGAAGATACTAAATCATAATGAACATCAGTTTCTCCCCTTCATAGTTTAAGGTTTTTTGTTTCTTAAATTTCTTCACCCTGACAGTTTCGTTACAATCTGTCTGAGACGTGTAAGCAGTGATGTAGCTTATGAACAGAAAGTTGTCCCTCTGGGTAGTGCTAACCATTGTTCAGATCCACAGGACTATTACAAAGAGCGTGTCTGTTTCCACCTTTACCCTTCTAAGACAACTTAGGGCACGTACAGAAATGTACCTCTCCACCTGCTAGCATTGTCTCAGTTAATGGAGCACGTGAGTCTGCTGAATCGCCACACTTTGATAACTTCTAGAAAGTAGTCCCTTAATTTGATAACTCATTGCTTCTTTGGTACATTAGGTGATTAGTTTCCCTTCTACTGAAATGAAATGACAATTCAAGAACTTTTCTAACTACACTGTGCTGCACAATCCCCACAGTTACAGGAAGCTGTGAACAATAAGCTTTTTTTTCTTTTCCAGGAAGAGGACGCCAAGCAGCTTGTGAGAGATGCCATTGCAGCTGGCATATTTAATGATCTGGGCTCCGGCAGTAACATAGATCTCTGTGTTATAAGCAAAAACAAATTGGATTTTCTCCGTCCTTATGACGTGGCCAACAAAAAAGGTGAAAGGTTAGTATTTCTGAAGCTGCCTATTGTCCACTCTTTGCTAACGTTCCATACTTTCAGGCATACCCTTCCAAACGTATTTTGATATTGCTTTCTCAGTTTTTAACAACATTAGCTCATGCCCGCAGGCAGAGCAAGGGCTCACCTGTGTTTGGAGAACAGACTGCATGTGGTTGCTGATTTTAAACACAATCTCTGGATTGCTGGCATTTCCTTTAAAACATAGAAACTACCTAGCAGTTTTTCCTATAATCATTGTAGGAGCTGTCAATTATTTTACGGTTAACTTTGGCCCAACCAAAAATCTTCAGTCTAAAGTGGAATGCAAATAATCAGAATGAATTGAGGGCAACAAATGTTGCAGGGTGTCAGCACTGCATCCTTTCCCATGGAACATCCCTCTTGACCTTTTCACCACCTAGAACTTGCTATTTGTTCTCCAGCTCTCTAGGTTGGCAGACCACATCAAAAGACAGATCCCGGCTCAGCCTGCCTCTCACTTTGTGTAAAACTAGTTTGAGACAAATCTACAAATGTTACCAAAAAAACATTATGCTGCTGCTCTTCTCTTTTCAAACACAAAGCTGCTGCATTCTGAATTCTCTGAACTCAAATGTCCAACTAAGTAATTAGTTAATACAGTCATCCACCCTATGTGAGTGTGATTCTGCAGTGCATAGGTTTCATGATTGACCTCGTAGAAGCGACAGACCCGTTTGGGAATACTACAAAGCAGCTAGGTGGTGAAATTCCAAAGTCAGCAAACCCGTGTGTGCAGTTAGGTAGGTAAGAGACAAGCTGAAAGTTTAACTGCTAAACATGCAGGAGTCACCCCAGCACACTGCATTGCCTAATCAGTGAGTCACGGCCCCTGCAGCAGGCGAAGGATTTTGCAATGTAGATATTTACACAAGGTGTAATGTGGTTGTGCAATCTTATAGCTCACTAAGAATGGAAATAAAAACTCCCTTTTCTTTAAAGCAGCCGGCACAGTGCCACCAGGCCTAACTTATTCATGGCAGTTCTTGCATAGTAGGAAATTGCACAGCTCTTGTCTGTTAGATTTTACTCCATGTGTATGGTGTATGACATTTTATAAATTCCCTCTGAGCTGGAATGTCTTCATTTAAGTTCAGTGCAGGAGAGAATTCTGTAATTGTGGAGTAGTTCAAATGACTTTGAATTCCAGGGTGTCATTCTATTGTGTGGGGCTCCTAGGCGAAAATCAAATGGGGTGTGAGTAACATGCAGTCATTGACAGAGTCTTTCAGGGGGTATGTCTTCCCTGCCACAGCAGCAGGGATCACCGCAGCAGGTCTTGTGGCGCTCTCCAGTCGACACCATTAATCCACCTCCCCGAAAGGAATAAGGCAGCGTTGACAGGAAGGCGTTGCCCAGCGCCGTGTAGGTGCTGCACTATGTGAATGGAAGTACACTGATGGGAGATATAACGTAGCTTGTGTATCTCCCATTGATGCCCGTGTAGACCAAGCCTGAGTGTTGTTAGACTGCATCTTTGTCTTTCTAAATTGAAACTAACATTTGTGTTGAGCACCATGTAGCAGTGGGTTTTGCTAGTGACTAGGGAAGTCAAATGGATCTGTTCAGGGACAGCACTAAGGACACCTTCAACTATGTACTCATCTGAATTACACTAGTGCATTTACTTCTAACATTATGCTCTGAAGATGACTTGCTTCGGGCTTGTCTCCATTTAAGTTGTAAAGTGTTTCCTATAACTTCACTATTCATCTCTGTTCCTTTCAGTTGATTAAGATCCAGAATTAAGGTGAACATCAAAGAAGCTGTATTTAAAAATGTCCTGGCTGGATTCAACCAAAGGCAAATTCTGCTGTCTAACTTTCATTTATTATTTCTTAAACAGGACTGGTAAGTACAGGTGTGAAAAAGGAACGACAGCTGTTCTTTCAGAAAATGTGGCTCTCCTGGACATTGAAGTGGTGGATGAAACAGTACAAACAATGGACACTTCCTGAAGTGTTACACTGAACGCAAGTGACACGGAATTACTACAGATTAGCCATGTTCTGGTCCTGCATGAAAAACCTCAGAACTTATATCAAATAAATGGGTTCTGACCAATTTGCTGAGTGGGTTTTTCTGGTTTTCAATGATTGGTTTTTTGCTGGTTTGCCATTCCTTACATACAGAACCAAACAAAAAAACCTTCCTGTCTCATTTTTTATCTGGTCTCTGAAAGGTCATCACACAAGCTGTAAATGAGGAGTGAGTCACAGTTCACCCTGAGGTCTGAAGTACATCTTCAGCAAGTTAGGCCATTCCCTTCTGCGTGGATGCCATGGTCATTAATCAGCTGCAAGTACCTGTACTTTAGGTTGTCAAGATAGGGCTAGTGGAAAAACTGCTACCACTAAGTTCAGTGGCTTCTCCATTTAACAGCTACCAAGTGGTGTCAGGGTCCAGGCTACTTTGCTTTGGAAATACAAAAAAATCAGGCCAGCCTCCACCCTCTACACCAGGACAAAGGTGTTAGACATGACATTTTTAGAAGGCAAAATTTATCAGCAGAACTGAGGTAACTTTGTCATTTAGTCCATTTCCTAACACCCGGAGCTAGATGTAAAATGTTTACATGCCCGAATATTTGACACTGTGCAGAAGTAATTGTAGAGGTGGAGTTGAGGTCAGTCATTTTGTGTTCGTAGGCATAGTGTTCTTTAACACTGGATTCAAATAAATATGGATTTTTTTTTTTTTATTTTTTTTTTACAAAGGAAGTTGTTTATTTTGTAAATCATTGTTTTATTTATCTAAAAATGCACAGTTGCGAAAATTTACCTTTTAAAATACATTGACTTATAAGCACTAATAGATTTTATGTAGCAAGGAAGTGACCAGACTTATCAAAACACTCAAGGAATTTGAGCCTTCTTGACAGTTAAAGAACTCTTATTCTACATTACACCAACAGAGGCAGCGCACAACCATATCGATGAATGTGTAGTTGCCACTATAGTTTAAAGGAAACCTGCAGTACAAAGGTGACCATATTTATTATATTTAAATATAATAAAAGTGTGGCTTCTTGATAAAATCTGAACCTGTCAGCATTGGGAATGAAGGAAGCATTGTGGCCTCTCTCCTACATTCTCATGCTGAGCTGAATATCCTGGCTCCCACAGGCAGGCAACTGGCTGGACTTCCTCGCAAGAAGTATCAGTAAAATGGCATCTTCCATTGAAGTGATACCACCATCATTCATAGCAATACATACCTTGACGTTTCACACCTCAGCCCAGTATTTTGAAATTTAAGTGAACGGAGTTTAACTTGGCACTGTAGTTTTCCTTTAAGTAGTGAGAGTTAGGTTAAAAAAATTCATTCAAAGCATATACATGTATTTAACCCTCTTCCCCAAGTCTATTTCCAAGAGACTTTAAAAAAAAACAAAAAAAAAAAACCACCAAAAAACCAAGGTGGCACAGGCTGTATTTAAAACACGTGAACAACTGTCACCCACAAACATACACTGGAGCAATGGACACTGCATCCTACAGAAGAAACACTAACAGTACAAGCTCATTTCCCCTGTATGTTGTCCTTTCAGAAGGTTAATTGCAGCACTGTGCCCCTGAAGTTAGGTGAAATGGAAACACTTGAACGTGAATCCACGGTGGGTTTCTGAAGCAGTGAATACTTTTCATTGTCACTAACGAAAAAAATCATTGATTCAATGAATGAATTTGGTTGACTGAAAATTTTTAGCTCTTTAAAAAAAAATTAGTCTTTTAAACAAGATGTCTCCTTCAAATCAGCTTGAGTTTCTTATAAAAATTCACATTTTATAAATTAGCTTTCACAGTTTAATAGGTATGGGCTGATCCTTATTTAAAATTACACAAAGCATCTGTCTTATTTCATGCTAAATGTAAATATCTTTACTATGTTTGTAAGAGGTTCTAAAACACTGCTTTGCTTACATTTTATTTATGAATGGCTAAAGTACCATTGGATTTGATAAAAGTATCTTCCCCAAAATAAAACTGGCTTAGCCGAACACTGGTTTTATACTAAAGACTTTTAGCCTAACAAGATTAATGCCAAAGGGGAAAATACATTTATAAAGATAAATTGCTTACAGAAGCAATGCTTTTCAGGTATATGTCAGACTCACCTCACTGGCGATAGCCAAGTTAACAAGATAAATGCATCAGCAAAATATTCACTCTAAATTTTCAGATAAAAAAAATCTTCAAACAAATCTCCCCTTCCTGTTTTTGCAAAGGAGGAAATTAAGCACATAGCTGAATACTTTGAAAATATATGAACTAAAAACTGAAATTGCTATTAACCATGTGCAGAAGAGGCAAAGTAGCAGTTACACAAATTACACAAAATCTACTGCAATTCTTACATAAAGTGATTTCACTGAAGGAATTATTTCAATATTTCACATTACAGTTAAAATAAAGGGGTGTGTCAAAGGCTCAATGAGACACCCTTGTTAATATAATCTATTCTAGATTACACACAACAGTTTTAAGAAAGGACCCTTAAATGATCTACATCTGTAATATGTTGTTGGCTTTTTAAAAAAAAAAAATGCTTGCAATACCTCACAGAATCTTCACTTTAAAGCATGACCACCTGGTAAGAATCCTTGTCAAATAACCTGCAGAAATAATGGAGCATCTTGCTACGAGTGCTCAACTCTCTCACTTGAGTTTGACTAGGCACCGGTCGGTTTCATCTGAGAAATAAAAATTCAAGTAAGACTAAGCTGTGATGGCTTTTCTTAGAGAGTGTTTGCAGATGGTTCAAGTGCTGGAGGTCCAAACATGCATCTGTTTTGCTATTTGGTGCACATAACCAATGTCGGGTCTCTGATCTGGATCAGGATATATGCACATGCTGACCAGTTCCCGTAGCTGAAAAGGAAGGAAAATCACATGAAAATACAATGTACCATGCTATTTCTTTAGGAAAGGGGAAGAGACGGTGTGAATAATAGAGCCCAGTATTGGAGTGTCAACTCCTGTCTTCTCTTCCACTTGCCCTGGCAAATCACGACTTGTATGTTTCCAGCTTCCCTATCTGTAAAATGACACTAGTCACCACCTAGCTAATTAACCTTTATAGCACTGAAGTCTTTTCTGTACCGCGTTAATGCATTTAGTACACACACTCTGTACCCTCCAAAGAGTTTGCAATCTAAATACAAAATACAGGAGGAGAGAGGAGACAACAAACAGTGGTTAATCAGTTACATTTGGCATTTTGTTAGTTTTGAGTTTAATTTTTTCCCCTATGCTTAATGAGTCAAAACCTGGGTGACCCATCAGAGGCAAACAACTAGCGGAGAGAAGTGAACAGCCTGCAGGAGCAGTGCGTGCTTGCTTCGTGTACTGGAGGTGAGACGCTGAATCATGAAGGGGAGGGAGGTGATGAAGGGTTCAGTAAGGCAGGCAGAGCAGGTGAAACATCAGTAGGGGTGAAGTAGGGGAGCAGAGCAGAGGGAGGATAAGGAATTCAACCTGGATGCAAGTGCAGGGTCACAAAATGTCCATCAGGAGGATTTGGATGGAAGGGACAGCATCGGAAAGACCAGAAAATGAGCCCAAAACTGCAACTTGGACCAAGATGACACACAAGACTTGTCAGTGAAGATGGTTTAAAAAGGAAGATTGAGATGGAAGTGAAATGTGGTGTTCAATTTAAGGAAGTTCTGTTCAGGACACACTTCTATATAATGATCCTGCGTTGCATCCTAGCAGCGAATCAGTGGCAATTAGCCAGTTCAAGATTTAATTAAGTTTTGAAAAGCACTTTGAGATCCTTGTATCTAAGATACCAGAGCAATAGCTATCTGAGACACCGCAGCATGACAATGACACTCAATGCCAGGACCTCAATGGAGAAAAGAGATGGGTCACAGATTATAAGTAATAAATAAAATGCAGAAGGACCAGAGTCTCCCTATCTCCCCATCCTCTTTATTGTACACATGAAAGATTGTAGCTTTTAATTACACAGACTCTGAAAGCTGCTCGTACCCCCGAGGCATGGGGAGAAACAGCCTTGAGCCTCTGATCTTCTCTCATCCTCCCAGTAGCCACAGTGCCAATTATTTTAATGGTAATTAAACGCATGACCGTACAGCTATCAGGCACACAGCTTCACTACATTCATTGCTGGATTTACTCAACTGAGGTTTTCACTTCTGAATGGAGCTAGGTCCTTTAAAATGACAATTGTTTCCAGGCCTAAAGCAGATTACAACAGTAGGAATGGTAGCACTGTGGTACAGGGTGAACAGTGATCATGCTTATGAGTGAGGTACACCACAAGGGAAAAGAGTGCCAAAACAAACTAATTAAACTACATGCACTGTGTAGCCTTCCTACAGATCATTCAGGGGATGGCAGTGGTATACTTTGCCATCTCTCCTATAAACTCATTACTAGAGAATCTGAGCGCTAACATCAGTAGTAAAGTCTCTCGTGAACTCCATGGATCCTTTGACTCTCTCTTTTTTGGGATTAAAAACATTGCTTGATGTACGCTATTTCTATCTGATGACAGCTATTCATAAAGACGTAGCATGTGCCTGTACCTTGCATTATAAGATGGAAGGTACCGTGGTAGTTTCAGATAATGCCAAGCTCTTTACTATTATTTTAATAAAAAGTAAGCAGTCAATGTAAAGTTACGTGAAATCAATCTGCTGCCTTTCGGTAGGGTAAATTACGCTACTTGAATTTGGAATGATGGAGAGGCAAAGATTTTCTCCCACCACCATTACAGCAGGCAAGCGCTATATCCAAATTATACGCCGGTCACAGATTAAGCCTTGATAAGCACTGCAAATAAGTGTCTGAGATGCCTTGATCAAATTCCCTTCAGCAGACCGAACAGGGAGTTGGAAATACGGCCAGTACTAGTTTTCTGTTATAGGGAGCGAGGCTCTCACGACAAGGGTATTATGGAGGCGAAGGAGAGGTTTGCCATTGCAGTAGTTCCCAACCTGTGGCCCAGGGGCCAAAAGTGGCCCGCAGGGGCTTTCAAAATGGCCTGTGGCTCCCCTCCCACTGGCTGCAGAAGGGAGCCGCTGCCTAAGGACCGAGAGGGAGCACGTTTCTGCAAGGCTAAAAGACCGGTGCAGGTTCCTTGCTACACCTAAGGGGACGAGATCAGCACTCCCCTCCCCCTGGCTGTAGCAGGGAACACGGCAAAGCGCTGTGCCTAGGTCCATAGGCACTGGGGTCCCTGCTGGAGCCAGAGGGAGGGGAGCATGGATTTTCCATCCCCCTGCTGCAGAAGGGAGCCACTGCCTAGGGACCCAGGTGGAGTACACAGGCCTACGGGATACGTGCGGTTTCCCTGCTGCAGCCAGGGAGAGGTGAGATCAGTGAGGAGGCTCCTTCCGTCTGGCTGCAGTGGGGTGGGGAGCTGCTGGTGGAGACTGGTGGCCCTGCAGGGTTGTAAAAATGATGCGTGTGGCCCTCGAGCCAAAAAGGTTGGGAACCACTGGTGTACAGGATGACTGAGAAACATTCAGCCCCATGGCCTGGGCAAAGGAGAGACTCATCTCAACTCCTACCCCATGCGTGTGAGGATACACAGGCTGCTTTCTCACATCACTCACAGAGAGTGACAATGTTATAGCGGGCTAGAGAAATAACCCTCTGAGGCTGAATCTAGAACAGCCATTCACTCTGGAAGGAGACTGCGTGTATTCAAATACAAAATAACCACGTCACCCACTCCGTCCTCTCTGAATCAGTGACTGCTTCTAGAACAAGCTCTGTCTGGGGCAACGTGTTCTGCAGACTTCTCCCAACGTTTTCAGGACAGACTAGCGTGGAGGCCAGCTCCCTGCACCAGCGTCACTTTATGCTTGGTTGGTTTAGAAGGCCCATGTGCTCCCACCCCGGCCATTGAATCTGAAAACGTCACCATTTGAGTATTTCATACGGTAAGTGCAAGAACTAAAGCGAACACGGTTCACACGATAGTCGTGTTCCAGCATAAAATAATTAAGCTCTTTGTGGCTTCATGTAATAGCAGCAACTCCTATGGTGAAATACGCCAGAGTCAAAGACCTCGCCCTGTGTCAGACTGTGTCAAACGTTCAGTTAAGTGGATGAACGCCATCTGCAGTTCTCTGGGACCTGGTGCTGTTGAGCTTTAAACCATCCTTCTCGCCCTGGATTGTATCACTACACTACACACACACACACTCTTTAGCAGTGCCAGAGGGAAGCAAACAGACAGTAATTGTAAAGACAGGAAACACATCTGTCAACTTACACTAATTCCTACTGCCAGCAGGCATATCCTGAAGCGTATGCTACCATAGCACAGCAAATGGAAATGACTTTTTATGAAGGCTGTCTGGAAAAACAGCACTTTCTAGAACAGTTTACAGGGTTGGTTTTTTTTTTTAAGTTGGTTGCTTAGCAAGAATGCAAACTGCATGAAAACCAGAAGTTCTGGTGTCTCTTCAGGAACACAGTGCCCCTTAAAGCCAAGACCCTACCATGTTTGCGCACACCAGACGGCCAGCATTGAGAGTCTGTTACGGTCAGGAAAATATGGCTGTTCCTTGCTCACCACAGCAGGACAACTGAGAAATAAACCAGTCATTTGTGACAGACTTGCTGACTCACAACTCAGGGTAGGAAGTTGATGCTTAGAACAGATGCTCTCTGAAAGAAAGCGGCGTGGGTGTGTGTTATCCCTCACCTGAAGAGGTGGGTGAACCATTGATTGCACATGTACATCGCTATCGTAATATTACTGTGCATTTGCATTGCCCACAATGGAAGTCAAGCACGACAGCTTCAGGACTGGGTCCTAATAGCAACTTTTCAGCAGTCAGGCTTTGACATTAGTGATGTATTATGACAAATCAGAGGGGACTTTTCATGTGTCTTGGTCAAATTATTTAGTTTTCTTTGGCCTTGTCTACACTAGAGAAGTTGACTGTTAAAATTCATAGATTGCCTGGTGGATCACTGTGATCATCTAGTCTGACCTCCTGTATAAACAGGCCAGAGAATTTCCCCAAAATAATTCCTAGAGCAGATCTTTTGGAAAAAAGATCCAGTCTTGATTTAAAAATGGTCAGTGACAGAAAACCCACCACAACCCTTGGTAAATTGTTCCAGCAGTAATTTACTCTCACTTAAAAACGTATGCCTTATTTCCAAGTCTGAATGTGTCTCGCTTCAACTTCCTGCCATTGGATTGTGTGTGCTAGATTGCAGAGCTGATTATGAAATATTTGTTCCCAATGATTATAGTCTGTAATCAAGTCACCCCTTAACCTTCTCTTTGTTAAGATAAATAGATTGAGCTCCTTGAATCTGTCACTCTGAGGCATGTTTTCTTATCCTTTAATCACTCATGGCCCTTCTCTGAACCCTCTCCAATTTGTCAACATCCTTCCTGAATTGTGGACGCCAGAACTGGACACAGGATTCCAGCAGCAGTTGCACCAGTGCCAAGAACAGAGGTAAAATAACCTCTCTGCTCCTACTCGAGATTCCCGTTTATGCATCCAAGGATCACATTAACCCTTTTGGTCACTGCCTCACGCTGGGAGCTCATATTCAGCTGATTATTCACCAGGATCCCCCAAATCTTTTTCAGAGCCATTGTTTCCCAGAATAGTTTCCCATCCTGTAAGTGTAGCCGACTAGATGTGTGCCATTTACGTTTAGCCATATTAAAACACATGTTGTTTGCTTGCACCTGGCTTACCAACCAATCCAGCTTGCTCTGTATCAATGACCTCCCCTCTTCATTATTTACCCCCTCCCAGTTTGTGTGTCATCTGCAAACTTTATCAGGGATGATTTTATGTTTTTATCCAGTTCATTAATAACAACGTTAAATAGTGCAGGGCCAAGAACCGATTCCTGTAGGACCCCACTAGAAACACACCAATAATGAAGAGCTATTTGGTCATCTTTGTACTCATATGAGACACATCATGTCCACACATACACAAATGCCTACAAGCAATCCAAATACCATTTCGATAAGACTTGGCTCCTCCAGAAGAGATACCAAAAGCCAGGTCTGTGCAGGAGACATTGTGAAAGAGCCCCAGACAAACCTGCGATATGCAAAGTACCTCTCTTCCCCACATTTGTCTGCACCACTACAATTCTACTGCGGACAGAGATCGTTGGCCTATTAGCACAGATGATTCAAACACTCTGCCCAGTGCAGTGGTGGCCTTTTGAAACCCCCCTTCAAACTCCATGTGTAAGGCACTGTGGGATAGGTACCCAGAGGGTACGGACACGGAAATGGCTGGTGTGGACACTGCGTGTACTGTTTGAGTCAAAACTGGCTCTATCCCACAGGTTGAATTAGGAATGGTTCAGCTCTCTAACACAGACGCAGCCTCTACCTGCAGTCTCAGGGAGACAGCACCATGCTAGTCCAGCTGGAGAGTTGCTTCCCTGTGAGAAATGTCATGCTTTAAACACAAAAGTTCAAATTCTGGTGAGCAACGTGAAATCCTCGGAAGTCCCTAAGCGTTTAGTCTCCCGTTAGTGACTGACACCCCCCCCCCCCCCCGGACACACTCATTTCACTAACAGCGCCTTGCTGCAGCCGATTCAAGTCTATATTACAGGAAAAATCTACTGTCTTGGCAGGTTTAGGGGTCTGTCCCCTCCAGGCCTGTGACTCCCATTAACATTAAGGGGAGTTATCTGCATCCAACCAGAGGAGAAATAACCCTGCAACCAGCACACACCGGATTTTTCCAGAAGTGCACACTTCATTTCACAGATGGTGCTGTGTCCAATGGAGCCAGAGCCAGAGCCCAGCTGTTCAGTTTTGTCTAGGACTATTTCCCAAAGCCTCGTGCACAGATCTGGCATAGTACCTTTCCCTTGGAGCCAAATGTCAGCAGCTTAGGAGGGTGTGCAAGTTAACTGGTTGCCAGTTACAGTGCTCTCAACCCAGTTTAATTCATTTTGTTGTGTCTGCTTTTTCCAGCATTTAAGGGCACTGGCATATATAGCGAACATAGGAAGGTGAGGACTAGAGTGCTAGTCACTACATGGGTGCCCCATTTTTTGAATATGCAAAACTGATTTCCAGCTCCATTTGTTTTATGAGCATTCCAACTCCCTCCTCCAGCATCCTGTTACCTCTAACTAGTTAGAAAAAATTCCTTACTCAGTTTTACAGAGTCTCTAATCCCAGGAGAGAGACACACACAGGCTGAGTTGCCTGTATCAGCTACGTCCATTTAGTTTGTTGCTTCCCATCTCTACCAGGCACTTTAGACACTGCTGGGCAACCCGATAGCAAAGATGTGCTGAGCATCACCACAGTCCCTTTACAGGGAAGAACCCTGGAATACACATGAACCGTCTGCTAGCTACCCCTGTACCTGTCTCTCACGGCACAGAGCTCAGGTTCTACTGAAAGAATTGCAAGTTGGACTCTCTCAATTACTCTAACAACTTCCTTTCAAATACTAGGTGGCTATTTCTGAATGAGGAAATGGAGGGGAAGAACTAGTTGTTTCAGGGCGATCATTGCACTCATCATCAGGAGACTTGGCTTCCCATGTGATTTAGGTCCACATGAAATGGATTTGGTGGGCTTCAGTCTAGTTGAAATTTGGCCACATCACAAAAAGAACATAAAAGGTCAATTACAAAAGAAGGGGGGGGAGGGGAGGGTTGCAACTGGATTTAAGCACATTGGCAGAGGTGTGGAGGCAAGCATGCACAGCAGCAACTTGTGATATAGCTGAGTCCAGCTACTGCTTTCCGTCTCTCGCTTTCATAGCAATAAAATTAACCAGACTTTAAAAAGCCCCCATATGGCTCCTGCTTGGATGCTTATTGTACTAGGCTAATCACTTCCCTTCCTCCTTTTAGTATCATTTCCCCCTTGTTATACATTTAAACAAACTGAGGACTTTATAGACTAAACTTAAACACTCGTTTATGGTATGTTATTGGAGGGCGGGGTGTTAGCTTTTCCCCAGGTTTCGTTGTTGTGTTTCGCTAGAGCAGAGGCACTCCCAGTTCAGACTGCTCCTCATTACTGGAAACTTCCTTTTGTCCCCCACTGGGCTCCATTTACTTTGCTGGTGCTTGGATACCATGGTGATAGATGCTTTAGCCAGATATAATTTAATCTAGGGAATCCTATCGAGATGTCCCCAGTTCTTTTCAGGTGTTGGGGGAGGGAGGGAAGTCTACTGCAGATACGGCCAGAAAATACTTTTCCTCCCTCTTTGCCCACACTTTGCCCCACCAAGGGGTCAGTTATTTTACCCCCACTAGTCACCGCTTTCCAATCTGAGCAATCACATGCCCATCTTACCTTTTCAGAATAATGTTCAGCTGGAAGAGGAGGGTAGTCACATTGTTCTATCTTTTGGCAAAGAGAAAACAGATTCATTTTATCTCCATAGAAAGGACTCTGAAGAGCTGCCATCTGTAGAGAAAAATGGAATATAATTTTAAACTGTGAAGGGTTTAGTAGTTCCCAGTACTGCTGATTTGCAATAGCAAATTTTGCTCTGTGACAGTGCACAAATGATTGATATTGTTGCTCTCTAACAGTGTACAAGCTAATGCCGTGGCTCCTCGAGACATCAGTATGATGTACTGCATACCGGCCGCTATCTCATCAGCCCTATGCTGAAGTGGACAGAAGCAAACAAAAGCTGTGTTAGGCAGCAGCAGTTGCACAAAGCACCTCCAGTCACAAAGTGCCCCATCCACATGAGAGGCATGCGATTTGGTATTTGCACAGTGAAGTCAGACCTCTGCCTGTCCCCTATTCAGAAGGTTGGTCCTCCAGTTTACCATGCTGCAGAGACACGCACATACAGGTCAGGCAGCTAAATTGGTTTCCTGGCATCCCCAAGGGATAAATGATAATTCTTGTAACCAAAGAAAACACCCCTGCCTAGCAGAATGGAGATTCAGAGACCAAACACCTCCTACCACTTTCTTCAAATGATCAACGAACACTCATTACACTTTCCTGGTCCTCATTATACAAGAAAAGCTTCTACATTTCCTCTCATCACTGTAATTATTTTTTCCCTAAAATGTCTTAGATGTGGGACTTTGTGGATGTGTAAGAGAAGCAGTTTTAGATGTACACAGAATAAACTGTAAATGTTTCTTAAACCAAGGAAACGAGGTTTCTGTGCTATAGGAAAATTACTGTTCTAAACCAATTGCATGAAGTGGAGTATGATAACCTATCATAAAAATGATAATCTTTTAGAGGTAAAAGCCCTTCCGCCTTTGATGCATATTACTGTTTCAATCTACTTCAGTTACAGCCATGTTCAGAACAGACAGCTCATTTGCTCTCTGTGCCTGCTAAATTTTTAGTGAACTGTTGTAAAAAGTAAATTGACGCTTTCTGGACAACAAGCTGCTACCTAACATTCAAAGTCTTATAAATATGAACATTCCACTTAATTTTTTTTTTTAAATAAAGCAAAGCCATATGTTGCTTAGGGAAGAGGATTCTAAAAAGCTTTTGTAACCTGGCTACTGTGTCTTTTCCTAATCAGCTTATTTTTTCATTTTAGTTTCTTTGATTCATGAGCCCCATATCTCAATTTATTCAAATATACTTTTTTTAAAATGGAGACAAATGGAAGATACAAGCAGCCAGGAAACATGCTGGAGGATTTTTGAGGAGATGCACACATGGTACTGAGAGAGTTTTTACCAAAAAAAAAATATATATATATATAAAATGTAATTAGGTCTCAAAAAGGAAACTGCATCTTTGTGGGAGGAAATCATTTATGCTGCAAATCCTTAACGGAGAGCTCTAAATGAACTTTAGATGCCGAGCCTCACCAGCAACCATGAAGAGATGTGTTTGTGCACTTACAAAATATGGCATGAATAAATAATGCCTATTTAAAGTAAACATTTTGAGTGAGTACCTTTTTGCTATCTCCCTCACTCTTTCTCTCAAACCACGATTCAAAAACAGCAAACTCACAACCCAGAGCATGTTCCGGTCATGTGAGGCACAAGCCCAAGACTGTCCACCCTTACACAACTGTCTCCAGGAGCAGTAACAAATGAAATTCGCCATTTACATATTAAGGAACCAATAGTACTAATAAGAATCATCTTCAAAGGGAAAGCCCTGAGCTGCAGGGAGGCTCAGTAAGCAAGAGGCATGTCACCTCAGCGTGCAGCCCACACGGTGCCCCATCTGCTTATTACTCCATAACGTTGTTCAAGCGCTTCTTGTCACTCTCACTAACTGTCATCAGCCACACAACACCACAGCGTAACACCCCTCCTAAGGCAGTGTTACTGGATAATGGCTGATATGATCTACTCTGTTTAGGAGATCTTTTAAAACCACTTTGCCGCAAGCTACATCAAAATGGCAAGCTTTTCGTATTAACGCCGGCTGAAGTCGGTGCTTCTCGATGGTTTTAATAGGGGGCTATTTGATAATTGTTAGTCTTCTGCTCTTTATCATGCACTCTGAAAGCTATCCAAAAAATATCATTCTTGTTGCTGACACACACAGCAAGCTCCCAGCAGTACTTTAAAAAAACAATCAACACAAGACTCTGCTCTGAAATTCTATAGTTTAGATACATTGGCAGATTATTAGTGATTTGAGGACAGATGTGAAGTGCATAACTGCATCAGGTTTTGAAGACATTGCATTTGGGCTTGCTCTGTGCAGTTAATATAAGGATTTTAACTCAGTCAAACCTCACCAATACACAAACCAGATCATTCTCACAACAAAACTGGTGGACTCACTCCACTTCCCAGCAAAGATTTTTTTTTTTTAAAACAGCAGGATTCTGCAATGCATTTTACTAAGACTTCACTCATATATAAAATATGTCCCATATATTAGCAAAGCAGGACGAATAATTACAATTCAAGTATACTTTCTAAAATAAAAGGACTACGTACATTTTCTGGGGCCGTCGCCACATTTTTTATTGTGTACATCACTCGCTAATTTGCTAGATATTAGTGGAAATGAGTTCCATTGCCAATTTAGAGAAACCGTTCCTCTGCTCTGTGGGGATATGTTCCTCAAAATGAAACATGCTCAGAAGCACCCAAACATTTGTAATGAATGATGAACTATTATGAAAAAAAGTTAAATACGCAGAGAAAGATTTGACTATTTTCTGCTAGTGCTGTTGTCTAAGGACACTTCATGATGCATTTTCAAGTTTAAAAATTTTTCAGGAAGTTCTTCACGGTTTCGTATGTCAGATGTCCAAACATGCCTACAAATGGCAACTCAGGCTGGGATTTCAAAGTACACAAAATTACTCTGAAATTCAATAGATGTTGGGTGCCCAATTCCTGCAAGCTCTTTCAAAAATCCCAGCTTCATTTTTCTTGTAGATTTCCAGCTGTAGCTACTTTGTGTAATTAGGAATTAGGAATGTAGTTAGGAATGTTTGCAGGGCTGAATTTCACCATACCAATGAAATCTAACATCATGTCCCCCTGTAGCAGGAAGCTAAATATGCCTTCTGAACAGACAGCAACTGCAGGCTGGGAGATCATAAGCAGCATACAAGATGCACACAAATAAGAATCTTTAGTTAGCATCTACTTTGTATCTTTTTGTGATTCAGAGTTTAAGAAGATATGGTGTAAATTAATAATCTGTGAAATGTCATCAGTGGTAAGTAGTATCTTCAAAGAGTAGCAAACTGGCATTAGTAATTTAAAATAAAAATAGGGAGCATAGATTCCATAGTTTCTCTGAGATATGGTGGTGATGTGTGTGTTAGAAGTATAAAGCAGAATCAGGAAAACATTAACCAAAAGCAAACAAGATGGTCTCCTAGACTTCAATAAAGAGTCAATAATTCCTGGAAATCTGAAGATCTCTCAATTCCAATTAAAATTCCTTTCTATAACTAGTTACACAGTCATATGCAAAGCAAAACAAAAAACGAGCACAATACTCATTTCCTTTTTCAGACTGGCAAATAGAAAATTAAAACTGAAAAAGAAGACACCTTATACATTCTGACTAAAACGGCCACGAATGTGAGCTGGAGGGTTATGACTGCAGGCATTCCAAATGCATTGCTAATAACAGTTTGTGATGACGCATTTGGGTTTGCTTTTGACATCTTGGTTAGAACAATTACGGCAGAGTGGCCGGATCTCCATTTAAAATTGACCACCACACCGCATGACTGGTTTAAAAAATATGAAATCCTGTTTGTGTTTAAATTGACCATCTTGTTAAAACTGCTAAAGCCATCACTTATGGCTACATTCTGGAAACTGAGAACTTATTTTTATCCCCTCCAAGTTATCTTGATGACAGTTTTCCAAGGGAAGTTGGGAATGAAGACACACGTCCCTCACTATTTTGATAAGATTTAATAAAAAATCACTGTGTGATTATAAATGTCACAGTAAGGTGGTAATATACGACATAACACCACGCTCCCCCCAATATTATTCAAGTGAACTCCAATTGACGTGCATGTCTCTGAAGATAGTTTGTACATTAAATCTCTCTTGAATTTATCTACACAATGAAGCCTGGAGAGAGGTATCAGAAATGATTCATAACCAGCCAAACATGGTTATTTCCCCACTTTTCAGCCCAATGGAAAAAAAAAGTTTTTTATTACAAAAAATTGGTACGAATAAGATAAAGATCCTTCAAAGAGATGCAGATTTGATTTTTAATTTTTCAAATATCTAAAAAAAGTTTAAAATGTCAAGTAACATTTTATTCACTGAAACCAAAAGGTAAGTGGCCAATATTTCTTGCAATGTCAAAATATCAGATCTTGTCCACAACTGAAAGGGTTTCGTACTTAGACAGCACGTACAAAAATGCTTTATAAGCCATATCTTGCACACACATTCTTATTCTATTACCACCACAAAAGCATATTTAGTTCCCAAGTAAGCCAGCATGCTAGGACACTTCGACTACTGTGCCATGATGGAACCCTACTGTACAGCAAAACCGTATCTTAGCACAAGGCTCATACTTCTCTCCGAACAAAATCTGAGATCTTCCCTACAGCAGAGCTCGTTAGGAACACACTCAGAGCAGTCTGATCAAGAACTCACTTTGAACACTAAACAGCAACAGGGCAGCAACATTTAACTTGTGCTATAGGAAATATTGCTCGTCACCAATAGGGCTAATGGTGCAAATAAAAAGCATCAAAGCCGCACCTGAACAAAGCCTTCACTGGAATGCTCCGTTTCAGGTCAAATCTGAACAATTCCAGCTACAGTTCATGTAAAAAATAAATTACATTCTTAAGAGCCCAAGGTTCCTCCACGATGAACCTACAGAGAGTAGTCTCTGGGATGCATTTTAGGTGATGGAAACACCATACACATCCATCGTGTATATTGCTAGATTCTTTAGGTTCCATGCATGTGAAGCAGCAGGCTTTTTAAATTGGTTTATAGATTCATAGGCTGTAAGTCCAGAAGGGACCAATGTGTTCATTTAGTCTGATCTCCCATACAACACAGGCCATAGGACATCACTGAATTAATTTCTGTTTCAACTAAAGCACATTTTATAGAAAAACTTCTAATCTTGATTTCAAAATTTTCAGTGAAATCCACCACAACCAGTGATAAGTTGTTTCAATATTTAATTACCATCACTGTTAAAAATGTGTGCTTTGTTTCCAGTTAGAATTTGTTGCTGCTGTTGCTTTAGAACTATGAATTCAAAGTCCTTTGTATTCCTTTCCTAGAGGTCGTATGAATTTAAGTGTGGGCCCAGGAACACTTCACTCAGCTGGACTGCATTTCCACAATTGTTTTTGATAAAACGCTTGACAAATGTGAGCCTTGAACCTAGCTGCTGCTTTCCTCTTTTTCTGGTCCTAGGCTACCCAACAGTGGTGTTAGCACAGCTTTTTTATTAGGTTAAAAGCTCTCTTTCCATGTGGCCACATTGCCCTGAGTAGGCTGTATGCTCAGGGCAGCTTTTGGTACATCTTAACGTTTCTTAAACACATGCTAACGCACACCTATTTCCTCATGTTAAATAGATACTGAAACGGTGCAATTAGCCAATTGGCAGGATTTTCTAGCTCCAACAGAAGTGGTTTCTTTTATGAGCTTGTACTGTTTTAAAGCTCCATTTTATTTATTGATTGATTGACTGCAGAACACTTTTCCCTCTATACAAATATTAATTTGGCAACTGCTTTTCTTGTATGGATGACTCTCAGATTCAGAGATAAAATCTCCTTTAAGACCTTAGGCCTGCTCTGTACAAACCCCAGCTGAAAGGCACCCTCACAATGATTTTAGATGCAAAATGGCTCTGCCTGATTTGCTTCCACTTTCCTGGCAGCAGTGTCTAACTGTCTAACCAACCTCCCTCGGCCCCCATGCTGCCTTACAAGGTCCTCCTGCCACACTGTCTCCTGCTCCAGCCTGTGGATGAGACGGGACAGAGAGAGACCAACAACTGGCAGGACAATTTGTGAGAGGAGCAGCCAAGGAAATTACCCTTCTACATTACCTGCTTTCTGGCTCAACGTAGTCAACAACAGCCAGGCCAGAATTGTTTTTCCTGTTGTTGGCATTATCTGGCAAAGGTCTGGCAGTTCCCTATTGACCATGGTGCACAGCATCAGACCTTTGTGTGTCCTTATCCCACCCCTCTAATCTCCAGTGAATTTCAGACACAAGTCACTGGGTGGGTGATATGCTACTCTATCATCCCTGTCCAAGCAAACCTACTTCTCAGCAGGTCCAGCAGCTCTTTGTGTTAAGACCACCAAGACCAATCCTGGGCCTTTATATTCACTGTAGCCATTCAGGGCATTTGTACTGAATCCAGCATGGTTGTTTTTCCATTAACTAAACCCTGTGGCATGTCTCCTACCCAGGACAGCAGGTAAACACGCATTAGCTGTTGAAGGAGCATCTGCATTTTCTTTATGTGGAAAGAAGCACTTCTGCTGGGCATAGGACAGTGTTTAGATACCAACGTGACAGGCACCTAAGAAACAATATGCACACAGATTTGGCCGAGAACACTTTTAGGAACAAATACCAAAGCCATAATTGCATCTAAGCAGACTGTTCTGGAGTTCTCACATGTGAGAAGCAAAGAGCTGTTAGACTCAAGCAGCGCTACGCTACTCCCAAAGGGTGCTTAATCCCTCCAGCAGGATTGTATTGATTTATTTCATTGACTTCCCAGCACCAATATTTCTCTCTCTAGATGCACACCACACAGCACTTTCACACTCTGCCAACAAATAAATCAGCACCTATTGAACTGTATGACTCAGGCTTCGTAATATACTAATGACAGTACGTTACCTTGTTAAACAAGCATTTAGCTACACTAGATTAGTATATTCTTCCCAGCAGTAAACAAACAGTAACAAACACTTAAGTCTTGTTGGGAAAAGCATTGTGTAGTTTGCTTTTAAGATTATTTTTTCTTAAAGAAAAAATAGTCATCAAAGGTTTGCTTCATTGTCTAGTTTAAGCAGAAAACCTCTCTAATGCTGTTGTAGTCTCTGATCGATTATGCCAGGCATTTTTTATTTGGTTTTCTCTTCTTTCACGATTGTGAAAAGTTGCAATGACAAACGTTATTTCATTTTGACAATCTTTTAATTCACTCGGAAGACACATCTGTCACGCTGGCTGGATTGGGGGGAGGGAGCATTTAGTATATTGTTTGACTTCAGTATGTCAAAATTGTAGTAATTCATGTAAGATATACCATGTCAGGTACTGTTAGAAAGGCTGTAATGTGCTAAGTAAGATGATGATGTTTATGTTCATGTGTTGGGTGTGTAATGCAAGTTATGGATATGTTTGAGATATCTGTATTTCAAACTGTGCTGTCTGGGACACATCCCAGACAGGATGGCTGCAGAACAATAGCCTGCTTAATGGCCCATTAAGACATTCCCAGGTGTGAGGGGCCCAGGGAGAGAAGCCAGGGATATACCTGATGAGTCACCAGGACTTGCCCATGTGACTCTGGACTCCATTTTGGTTCCTGTGAAATTCCACAAGCAGCATGGCAAGGGCCAGAGGGTATATAAGGCAGAAGCCTCGGAATCCATTTTGTCTTCAGTCGGGTTCAGCTTTCAGCCACCTATCTACCTCTGGATCAAGTCATCTGCAACTGAAGCTGTGTAACAAAGGACTGAGACCCATCCAGGTACTGGATGGACACCAGAGGGACTATACAAGCCTGCAAACTCCACAATTCTTCTAGAAACCTGATGTATATGGACTTTCAAATCATTTGTATGTATCTGATTGCTTTAATCCTTTAACATTTCTCTTATTGTTTGTTCCTTTCTTTTTATAATAAACCTTTAGTTTTAGTTATTAAAGGATTGGCTGGCAGCATGGTATTTTGGGTAAGATCCAAACTTATATTGATCTGGTACTGTGGCTGACCCTTTAGGGTCAGGGGGAACCTTTTTGATAAAGAGCATAGAGTTTAAATAACTGGTCTCTTTACTGGACCTAGTGGCCGATTGGGAGCCAAAGACTGAAAATGCAGTAAAGGGGACTGTGTGTATTTGTGTACTGGCTTCTTGATAACCAATGTGGGGAATCAGAAGCACAGTTTGTGGCTGGTTGGGAAGTCTGACTTCAGTATCACCCACCAGTGCTGGGAGAATCTGCTCTCCTTTTGCAGCCTGCCCTGACCTTGGCATTATCAGGTGGCTACCCTAGGCACAGAAGGGTTACAATAGCCATGACACTTAAGCGTCCAAAACTTTGAAGTTGCACTGGATGAAACTTTAACATTAGAGTGGGTTCTTTATTGAATTTTTTTTGGGGGGGAAGTCTTACCACACACTTTCTAAATTTTGGCTACACGCTTTCACTTGAACTCAAAGCTGTTTCATACATATATAATGTAACCTTACCATTCATTTAAATGAATACAAAATTTTCATGGGTCTCAAATACCATTACTTGATCATCTTTCTGAACACTTTAAAAGTCTAATGGCGTTGCATTTTTACAAAATCACAGTATTGTCATTTTAAAAGAGTAATTTTCTTCTCAAACTTAATATATCTAGTACGTAGAACACATTAAATATGTAAAACTGCATGTAGTTAACACTAAGGATCTCTGCTTTGAAAAACTATATTCTTACATGGTTTTGCATGGCTTTAAACACACTTTTAAAAAAAAATCTAACTAACTGCTCTCAGTGGGAACGGTAAATTCATTCAAAATCACCGTAGTTTTCTTCACCACCCTGCTCTTTACACTAAATTACACTCAAATGACATGTACTGTCTTTAAAACAAACCTAGTATTTAGGAAAGAGCTCTGAATGTGCTCTTCCAATAACTGCCAAGCTTATAGGAGTAAAGAATGAGGAAATTGGCTTACTGCTGTCTATATCGCCAGCATTTACTGTGATTCACTAAACCAGCTTTGAATAAGCACTCTGGTGTCCAATAAAATCTGTTTAATATCTTTTTTTTTAAATATTCAAAGAGAACTCAAGATAGCTAATATTTTATAAAGTTCCTCAGGAATCAGATGTAAACAGGTTTGAGTTAAACTGTATATTCTAAATTCATTCCTGTTTTCTTCTATTATGTGCTTGGTTTATGCAAAGTTGAAAAAAGTTAGAGATGCTTACCTCATACAATAAACAGCCCAAAGACCAGATATCAGATTTAAAGTTATAGCCATTTTCATGTATTCTTTCTGGGGACATATAGTATGGAGTTCCCACTGTAACAAAGCAAGCAAAAAAACAGGAATTATCTTCCTAGAGAGCAACAGAATTTGACCTATAGGAAGTACAGATGTTTATCTTTGTGAAGAGCAATGGTTCTAGTAAAGCTGGCAACAGGACACACGGGAGGTGGGTTGTACAATTTGGAAACAAGCTATGGTTTCCAAAGACTATGGAAGAAATATATTTTAAAACCACAATAAGGCAAAAAAAAAAAATCAGATAAAGAACAGACGAGCATTACTGTGATAATTTTCTGTCTTTTGAACTCTGAGGAAAACTATCTTCTTTTCCACCCTTCTGAGCACTTTTGGAATGTATTGCTTATAAAGAAAAACTATAAATGATCACTCTCCACTCGGTTCATTCAACAGCACATGAAGCTGCAAGTTAGATGTCATGAGCATTCACTACTAAAACAGGAGTCCTGTGACAGCATATCAATTGAATATGTTCACTTGACACACACTGCAGTAGCTGTATGACAGACCAGCTCCAAATATGATAAGATACCTTTCCTCTAACTAGCTCTTTGAGATCTCAAGAGACCATTTGCTGAAGTGGAGAAATAGTAGTAATAAACTCAACATCAGGTAGGTATTCAAAACTTTTCTGAAAGAACCAAGATAATCTATGAAATTCCAGAATGTAAAACTCTTTTGCAACTCTCAGTCATATTAGGAAGTATGAGCTTTCAATTGTTTCAGAAGTCTGAATTTTCTAAAGATAAATTTGCCAGGGCATTTTGGACAGCAGTTTGAAATAATTATTAACAAATTCTTTGTACCAGTGATATTAATTTTTAAGCCAAATTAGCTTAGTGGGACTGAAAATACAAGATACCCTGATATTCTTTATTACGTCCAATAATCCACAGATACTTCATCTATAAAAAAACATCCAGAGTTCAGTTACTATCTTTTATTCTTTTTCTGCTTGTCCAACCCTTTGTTAATTGTTCTTTTTCCTATCTAACCTTCCACTAATAACCTTAAAATGGCAAATGTTAAATTGCCTCTAATGTTAAATCCACAATTTCTTTATTCAAAACTCTGGCTGCAAACAAGACTTTTGAGCAGGTGTAAGACAGTGGGTCTTTCAGGTGCTAGAAAACATTCTAGACCACGGAGAATTAAACAGAAACAAAGTCTAGAAATAAGTGTGAAAGTTGAAAATTAAAGGGATGGAAGTACTAGTAGTTCAAAGCCCATGCTGTCCCACACTTGGGCCAAGTAATCCACCATCTCTGCAGTCTTCCTCATACGAACAGTGAAACAGTTGCATGCAATTTAACTGTAGAGTAAGGGTGGTGATTGATTGAGTTACCTCTGAAATCACAAAGTTCTAGCACTCTTGACATAGATAGATGTGTTACTGTGCTGAAAGTCCGTGTTGTCACACAAGTGTAATTCATAAAGTCAAAATGGCTGAGAACTAAAAAACTGGATGGTAACACACCATGAATCCCAGTAATGATCAATCCCAATAATACTCTAAACAAAAAGTTTTCAACCATGCTTGTAACCATGCAGTTCACACTGACTCATCAGATATTCTAGGCTGCAGAGTGACAATCCCTGGATTCTTCTTACACAGATTCTACTGTGAAGTGCCTTCTTTTACTGAAACAAGCTGGGACATGTGGTAGCTAGCTATTCCAGCTAGGGACCAATTACAATCTCCCAAATATTTTAGGTTACTGAACTAGCCAATGCATTTCACAAGCCCATAATTTCTAGCTCACACCTTCTATTACTTTCCTACGTCACCTGGTTCCCAGGGAATAACATCTTTCTAATTAGGTGTTCATATCTGCTTACATTCTGAGTTTGTAAAAACCTTCCCTTGGGCAATTTTGGCCATATTCATACCTGATTAACTTCACTGCCTTCAATTTGGCCCTATAGATACAAACTTGCTCCATCACCCTATTAATCAGTTTCCAAACAATTTGAATTTTGTAGGACTTTAAGGTCCTGCCACGTGAATGGACAATTTCCTGTCACATGGGCCAAAAGGAATCCCATTATTCACCCCTTGACCTGTGCAAAGGAACATGGGACAATTCAAGTATGTGCCACAGGCTTTCACTAACCCTTCTGTAACAGAAGCATGGCAACACAGGCATACAGATGCCATGGTCTTCCTTGGGGAACTTCTAGGGCACAAATGGGAGAGGTCTGTGCCTTTGGTGCTGAAGGCTCCAGATTGGATCCCTGCTGATAACAGAGATATCTAGCTATCTGTATGTGTATTTATCTATAGGTCATTACATGTTCACCCCGTACCTCCATTTTACCTTCCTGTCTCTCGTACACACTGATTCCTACCCTCCCTTCGAACCTATGGCTGCAGCATGGACCCCCTGCGGCCCTATGGCTTTGATCACCCGAGATGGTCATCCATTAGAAAAGTGTTGGTGAATGATGCAGCATGCACCCAACTCCACATAGCACTCCCAGCTGCTTTCAAGACTCACGTGGCTAGCCTCTAGCCCAAGTTTCCCCATAATGTACAGCAAGTGTTGAAGTCTACCAGTCTGCCAAACCCTAGCCATTTAAATCCTGGGCTATTCACAAGAGGAATGTTTTAATATACTAAGCACATGATCAATGCAGGAACCCTCCGATCTGTGTGACTCATATAAAAATAGTACAATGAAATGAACTTACTCCATGAGTATGAAACGTATGAGGTTATTGGATTAACTCATTACGGTTCTGACAGTCAGAAAATATACTGAGTAACACGGGAAGGAGGATTGCTGTACTTGATGGGATCACTCGTGTGGTACATCGTGTCTAGTATTCCGCCTCTGGCGGTGGCCAGTAACAAGTTATCCTATATCTCATCACCTTAGTTTGCATTTATAGTTCACTCAGATAAGAAATTATATGAATCTGCTGTTATGTATCTCTGGCTGGAAATTTAATCTGCATAAATTCATCATAGGTACATATATTGTGAGAGGGAAAGTGACTTTCAGAAACTATCACAGCTACATGCCTGTCTGCAAGTCTTTCCCCATTACAGCATCAGTTATTAACCCAGTATCTAATACCCAGTCTAGGAATAGTCCAACATAGATCATGACCCAGCTTTGGCCTGATTAGCTTCCTGTAAAAGGCTGCTGCACATGTGATAGAATGGAGTACTCTCATTAGTTAATAAACCTTTTAATGAACTGCATGGAGTGACATAACAGGAGACAACGGAATACTGTGAGAGCAGACAGAGCTCAGATTAAAAAAAACACCTCTTACGGCTCTTCTCCTATTTGCATGTAAAATGCATAGAGTGGGCCAACTGAGCCCTTTACATAATTCCTGTATACTTTGCTATTTTCTGTAAAAAATAATTGCACTGGACAAACATCATTCACACATTTTTTCTGTTTAAAAATATGCAACTGCAGCAGAAACTCAGTTATTCATTCTCTGAAGATCGTTGTGAAGGGTTTACATAATTCTCCACTGAACACTGATGTATAAGACACTTCCCTGCCTCTTCCTTCTCTATGCTTCTCCTCTTCTCAGATCTACTAAGAAAGTACTGTAAGAAGCCAGAAAGAATGCCAGCCCATTACTGTCTGTAATTAATGGAGTTCATCTGAGTGAATTCCAGATCATACAGTTGGTAGGAATAAACTGGGGGAACGTTTACACTCTTATTCCCATAAGTCTCTGTGTGTCAGAATGCTTTGGTGCCACTGGTGGCCTACAGCCTTAAGTGTTCTTGAAATCAGTTGTTCTGGGTCACTGCATGACAAGCTCACAGTAAATAACAGGGTAGGTTTGAAAGTTATGGCCTTGCCTTCCATGTTAGTATGGGTCTGTTTGGTAGGCTTTGTTCAATTTAAAATTGTCTTTTCGAATAATGCCTGAAAGCGACCTTCGATCAAGGCAGAATGACAGTGTTTATAATACGGATGAATGCGTCATATTCCTTATTTGATTTTTGTGCATTAGGCTGTTCCATTATATTAAATAGGTTTGTGGGGCAGCCCACGCCTGAACTGATTCTATAAAGTCTACTTTGCACATCTACCTATCATTACTGTAGTGTTGTCAGCAAATATACGAACAAGCAGGTCTCTGCATTTCAAAAATGATACATTAATTTTTAAATAAGTGTCATGATAAAAGACTGACAAGCCCAATTCTCTTTATGGCCTGTCCAACATTATGTGGGAATCTCCTGTAATGAGCATCTTCTAGAAAACTGCACAAGGCTTCCAATTTAATCAGCCAGGGCTCACCAATGCATTACATTAGTCAATTTGACAAGAATAGTCTAATCGGAGACTATTAATCAGAAACTTTCTTTGGCATTTGCCCTGCTGAAAATACCAAATATTGTTCAGATTCAATATTAATCACCAGCTGGTAGAGTAATGTCTCTTAAGTTACAAAGGTCACAGAATAGTGGAGAAGATTATGACTCAAGTCAGCATCTTCCCATTCTATCTCCGAAAATCTAAGCACTTCTCTTGAACATTGCCATACTTGTGTGATATCAAACCAACACTTATTCCTACTATCATAGGTACTGTATTTGCTACAGCTAAACCACCCAAGGACACCAGAACATTTTTGCTCGTTAATAACATCCAAGTGAAGGAGAGGCTGATTCTTCAACAGGATTATGAGTAGCTAGCCCATTTGTTTCCCGCATCTCAAAAATATGTGCAAAGGCAGCAATGTAAATTTAAGAGTCAAATTCCCTGCCTCTCAACTAGTCTTTGAGTCAAATAGGGACCGCGTGATTATGGAAGTCAACTGGGAGTAGAAAGACTTGAGTTCTTTTCCCAACTGTGCCACTGAATCGCTTTGGAACAAATGAGTAGGTCACTTCTATGCCTTGGTTTCCCCTTCAGTAATGTGGCAGTGACAATGCTCATCCATCCAATGTAAAGCACTTTAAGATAGCGTGAGGGGAGTCTTCTGTCATTATTAAAATCACCATTGCTGGCTTCTTCGTTTTAATGTAGGGTTGTTTGTTTTAACTTTTCGCACGCTGAGTTATATCAGAGTTCCTTCCTGTGCAAAGACAATGTATTCAGGGATTAGAGTTCCCTATGAAACTGTTTCCTGGCTCTTCACAAACTGAAACAAAGGCAAAATCTAATTCATACTTTTAGGTTCTTCTTTTATTCTTTTCTAATTCATAGAGTTTAAAACTACGGTACTCGACACTCTCCTGTGGCCATGTTCTCTCACAAAGCTTTTCCATTGCCTTCAGGCAGATTGTCAGACTGAAGAAGGTGCACAGGGTTTCAAAATATTTTAGAGGGTTTATGTGATATTTAAAAATATAGAAAATTAAAGTATCTACTTGAAATTGGTCAATCAAACTCCAGAGTCACAACTGGCTGTGATATAAACTGAAAGGCAATTTGACAAGGAAAGCTGCTATTGTCTCACATTAGACAGCACCTTCCAGCTAATCTTTAATACTGAACTCAACAGTATTTCTGAATCTATCACTTTGCTTTCTCCCAGCAGGGAATAGAGTTCTGAATATGAAAGAAGAACCTAACAAATTCTGACCTTTATAGTATCTTTACACAGTATTCCCAGTTTCAAATCAGGAAATATCAGAGTACAACATGGGCCTCAAAGGGGTAAAACTGATTAAAACATTCCTTCATTCCAGAGATGTTCCCGCTCTTGTCAAAACAAACTTTGCAAGGTTCTGAAATACTTGTGGTTTTTTAAACATGTTCATTACATTTGAAAAGGCAAAGACCATGCCTCAGAAAACTCAGATGCCATACAGACAGGTCTAACTTATTTTAAGGCATTTTTCAAATTAATAGTAAAAAATGTTCAGGATTGTTATCTTGCCATTGATACGCAGGACATATATTGAAGTGTCCACAGTGCCCACAGAGTTAGAAAGCCACTTTTTAATATGGTTCAAGCATAATATCTATTTAGTACAAATAAAATCAAGTGAAGACCCACTTCAAAGAGGAAATCAGCACCCACAATTCTGAAATGACTCATCTCTCAAGATAAGCCTGTAAATTACTACTTAGGAGAATTTACAGCAACCCTAAGAAGGAGTCTAGTCACCACATTGTTACATGAGGGTCTAAATGCCAAACAAAAGTTTTCATACTTGGGTGCAAACTTACTGGAAAGAATCTTCATCTTCCTATTGAAAGGCACTGACCTCTTACTTTTGTAAGCTACTATTAAGATTTTTAAGACAGTTCACCTGTTCCTAGTCCTTTGTAATCTATTGGAACCTTAAGAAACTATAAACACCCAATAAATTTCTCCTATTCTCAATCATCCAGGATAAACCTGGTCTGCAATAATGAAAGTGTTCTACCGAGATTGGATGCAACACAGTTTTTATACTGTTACAAGAAAAAGAAAAATCCAACAACG